>NC_092865.1:50020231-50130432 GCF_032062135.1 Pyxicephalus adspersus | reverse complement strand
AAATAATGATGGGGGGGAGGGGGGGAATTAACTGTGCCAAAGGTGTTGATGAAAAATGTTGGGGGTAGAGGGGTTTTTAAGGTAAGTGTGGTGTGGGGAGGTGTTACTATGATGAAAGGAGGTAATGGTACTGATGGGGGTGGTCCTTTGATGAATATGTGAATGACAGGGGAAATAATGGGACAATTCCTATTATGAAAGCCACGATGAAAGGGTTAATAATAATGATTGTGTGTGTGTTTGTGTGTGTGTGTGTGTGTGGGGGGGGGTTCTATGAAGAAGGGGGTTAATGGTAATAATGAAGGGTCCAAATATGAAGTGTTATAGGGAATGGTCATGATGGCAGCAGTGGATGTTTCTATGTTCAAAGGATAAATGGTAATTGGAGGGGGGGGGGGGCTCTATCATGAAGGGGTTAATGGAAGCAGTCATAATAGAGGGGGGTCATGTGGGTTCAGCGTTTTGCCCATTTCAGAAGCTTGTGCTGGCACAGCTGTCACATTCTACAGGTCCAGAAGAACTGAGATTTCCATGTTTTAGATGTGAAATAAAACTGACATTTTGATGAATCCCGCCTGCAAGGAGCAAGGCGTCACTGACACTGGGCAACTTAGAACAGATTCAGCTGACTGTACACAATAAACATGAACAGAGACTTCCAGCTGTAGAGACGTCCAATAAGAATGTGAGTCTGCTGAATTGTGAATCCTTTCTATGAGGATCATGTGACACCTATAGTAGAAGAAAATGTTTTTCTTTCTCAAGAATGGAAGGAATAGGAAAGGCTTCACCACTGTAAGAGCAGGTCAGCTCCAAAAATACCATAAAAGGGAAAAGTTGCAGAATAGATAATGATTCCTGATTCCGAAAAACGTTACTGAAAGCAAAAGAAGATTATTGGTAAAATGATCCAAAGCCAACAAAGTGTCCAATCTTTGTAACAAGAAAGATCCTTCTTTCCTTTTACAGGAAAGATCCCCTCCCCATCTCACGTTTCTCCCTCATGCTGGGGAGGAAGACATTGCAAAGTTTTATTGTTTTTATGGAAGAGCCAGGCTGTGTACCGATGAGCCAATACCTGAATCCAGAGCCCAAACTAGGCAGCAGGCAAGGGCCCCAAGGATATCCAGTGGCCCAAGCTATAACCATTATACTAAAGGAAGGGGGAGGATGTAAGCAGTTGCTGATGGAATCACATGGTCCAAGCTGAGCAATTTCTCTATGCCTATTACCATCCTTATTCATGTCAGTCATGTGACCTGCTACATAAAGATACAATGTTGCAGCTTGATCAGTCACATGACCTCAGCTGAACTGGTGCTCAGGGGCGGTAGTTTAATGATAAAAGGCGATTCTATTGGTGCATAGAGTGACCTATCAGGAATAATTAATAATGCAGAAAATATTTTCCAATAGGAAAATGAATAAGTTGATTTATGAATCAGATGATCTGGTATTGTATTTTCTAGGTGTTCTGATTTGTCTCCCACAGAACAGAAAAAAATTTTTACGGTCAAAATGTCTGATTTTTTTTAGCCGACCTGGGTTTTTTTATCCCCCCTCCCTTGGCTCTTCTTGCTGGCACGATAAAGATAGCGAGGAGCCCAATGAATTTCCAAATTCCAGGTGACGCTCTCTCTCTGCACATTGAAATTGCGGTCTGATGAAATTTGGCCTCCCCATACACAGCTGGTCCTGCAGATAATTGAGAGCCTTTTGTCTATTATAGCGATGCATGAAAGCAGGAATTTACTCGCTGGGTAAAATAAAAACGCCGTCGCTTTGTAGCGCAATAAAGTCAGCGTACGAATTGTGTCAAGGTGACTGTTTTGTGACGCAGAGAAAAGGGTTAATGTGCAGCTATTCATTTTTATGGGGGGATAACTGGAAAGAGAAAAAAGAAAGGACTGGAGGAGAAAAAAAGAAGTCTTCTCGGTCCTAAAAAAGGTTTTTTTTTTTGAAAAATCAGTTTCCATGGGAACCACATCAAACATCCAATCTGATGGGTGACAGGTACCACCGCCGTGTGTGGGCACTAGATGGCGCTGCAGCCCCCACAGAGGGGGATGATAGACAAAGATCAGCTGTAAGAGAATCTTTTTTTTATTTTTGGGTATTTAAAGGCTTTTATAATTTACAGAAGCTGAGCTGGGGGGGGGGGGGGGAGTAAATTATCCCAAGCATTGTAATAATGCCTTTCTTGTAGTCCAGGCTGATGTTCATTTTGCAAAAAAAAAAAATTTCATTTTCATTTAATGAATGTCATATTTTACAGGAATGCCAGCATTATGGAGAATGGCTGGAAAAATGGAGAAAACAAAAAAAAAACAAAGGCACAGGGTAACAATAAGTGGCACCAAAATGGCACAACTGCCAATAGATAAATAACGATAAAAAAAACTTCCCTCCTTCCTGAAAAGATGAAAGTTTAATATTATTTATTTATATTATATTTCTCATTGTTTTTCTTACAGAAGAAAGTTTTTTTTTTCATAACTAGATCACATAATTCAATATTTATTTATGATACATTTTTATTTATTATATATTATCAGAAATAAAGTTTTTGATTTAACACATGCTTACCATTTCTTTTTTTCCCTTTTGTTATTGTGGTGATTGTAGAGTCTCCCTCTACTGGACAGGTGTTTACTGCAGGGGCGTGGCTAGGGTGTGGCCTTTACCTATACTACTTTAAAGAAAAATAAGGTCTTCTCCTCTGCCAGTATAAAACCTATGACTGGATGAACAGAAGTACAAATCGACTAGCAGGTAAACCAGCTCCATTATTATTTGATAATGTAAATAAATCTCTGCTCATAAGATACCCCGACCCCCATTACATCCCTTTCCATAAAACCCTTGCTTTAAATAGGAATTTTATAAAATGTTGAGCAGCTACACCATCGCAGAATATTGTAGCTGAATCAGGAACAAAGGAAAGCATTGCTCATTGGCCAAAAAGTTTGTGTTACCCTATAATAAAAGAATTGGCAAATGCAGCTTATCCCCTGTGGTCATGTGATCCTGATGATATTTTACCAAAGCCCTTTGGTTCCCCAGTCATGACCTGCATAGCTGTGCAGCATTGTCACCCTACCATGTGCAACATGTTCAGCTTGCATTAGATTGCTGAAACGATCTCCAGCACAGCTCAGAGCAGGAATTATAACCCCGACCCCCTGATAATAACGAGAAGCCTTGTGACACCTTGACAAGCTTGTGTAAGGTTGGAGCTCCACTTTAGGAAGTGCTATATCCGCCTTCTTTTTCTGGGGATAATGCTGTAATAGGATGAGCTGCAGGGGCAGAAATGGGATTTAGGTGCTGATGAGTTTGAAATCTTCATTAACTAATAAATCCCATTATTAGGCTGTGAAATCTGTGCTTTGAGTACAGTCTGGCGGCACGAAAATGACATCAGGCGATCAGCCGCTCTCCTTTGCCCCGGGAGGCCCCAGTAGGGCGGCTGCTGCAACGCTCAAACTGCGCATAGCCAAACACGGGCCGAGGCTTCCATTCTGGGGACGCTGCAAAGGGAAGTTTGGATGGCAGGCCTGGCCTTGTGCATTATAGGTGAACATAGGGATAGCTCACTCTGCTAAGTGAATGAGGTGATGCTCTGCTGACTTCCATCCAGTCACAAGCAAGCAAAGATCGAAATCCTTGCATGTGATTGGGTATTTATTGCAAAGTGAATTGGCATCGCATTAATTAAACCAAGCGAAAAATTCCTGGAAAGGGAACAATTTGCTTAGAGAAGAACCCTCAGTAAATCTCCCCCAATGCTTCCAGATAAGGGGCATTTGGTAGCTTTAAACCAGGGGTTGGCAAACTCCAGCCACTTAGGGCCTAGCCGGTAGTTTGTTCAAGCCTAACACCCCCTGGTCGATCCGGCCTAAAGCCGCCCGCGGTGGAGCTGGAACAAACTACCGGAGCGGCATGCGGCTCTTAAACCTTTGATGGCTCCCTTCCCTATTTACTGCGGCCAGCGTTAACACTTCCGCCATCAGGGTAAATAGGGAACATTCCCTCTCCTCCGTATGCATTGCTGAGGAGAGGGATTTCCCTTCAGGGGGCGTTTCTGGTGGGGGGCAGAGCCATTAGGGCCAAACTTGAGAGAGAGAGCCCGGCCTAGTGTGTTCCTGCCTACCCCTAGTGGCCAGAAAAGTTTTCTGACCTCTTCTTTAAACATTAGGATGAATGATATACATATGGAATAAAGATACTTTATTGCAATTATGTAAAATGTCTTGATATTGAGTAAGGTTATGTTCAGACTGGCGGTGAGGTTGTGGTACAGTTACTCTTTCCTCATGCCAAGGAACCACTGCCTTAGGGGGCGCTACAAACTGCTTCTGCTGGTGGCAGCTCCATACAAAATGAATGGGGGTGGCAGTGAGGATTACAATAATGTTCGCTGACACCAGCTGTCAAATATGCAGATGCTGGTTCAAGAAGCAACTCTGCAGAACAAGTGACCAAGTGGTCATCCCCCAGGAGCCGCAAGGAATTGCCCCATCCCAAAAGAGTCTTAACCAGCTGAATGATAAAGCTTGCGGAATTGCAGCGGGGGTGTCTGTTCTTAAAGCCCATGTTTAGGTTTTTGAATGACCAAACATTCAAACCCTGCAAGCTGCAATACAAACCTTCTTCCCAGAGGGGGAATGACGCCCAGGCTAAAAATCAGAGCATAGGCTGTCATGACCACACCCCCCGCGACTACAGGAGGCATGGCAATCAGCCAATCTGCTGGCTCCACTCTGTCCACTGGATCAACAACCAGGGGGGTGGAGGTCTGATTGGCTGTTTTGGAGAATATTTTTAGGTAAAGATAACGCAGGTGCAGCAGGAAAAAGGCAAACCCAGCTGAAATGAGATTTTAGATGAATCTCCCAGTAGCATAAAGCTCACCAGTAGTACAGAGGAGGCAGAGCAGTGGCACCGACTCCGAGTAGCCGCAGACAAACATTCAGTGGAGAATCAATTACTGCCATTAAAATGCATGGACCTGAAAGATTCCTCACCAGGGAATGTCAGATTCACTTATAAATAGACCCCCATGGTGTAATGGTAATTTAGGATACAAATATCACTTAGCAGAGTACTTCTTTAACCCGATGTGGTGGGATCAGGGCCAGCATGTGCGGCAGATGGCTGTCCAGACTGCAGCAGGGACCTGTCATGTCGGCTGATGCACCACTAATTGCAGACACCCAAAACTGAAGTGTAGAAGACAGGCGGCTTGCCTGCGACATGGTGTAACGGTGCAGGTTACACGCCACGTGGCTCGCAGGATTTGCATATCGTTTGCACGAGTGAGAACAAATAGCCATGTTGAGCTGTCAATCAGAGCCCCGATAAAGACATATGTTTGTGCAATCTGGCCTCACTCCTCACTGCCAAGGCATTGGTTTCCAAGAAAGAACCTTGCGTCCATCTGTCTGCAGACACTCCTATGGGTGGGGGTGTCATTGCCCCAAGAAAGGCGAAAGATACCCCTGGCTTATGCTAGGCAAATACCATATAACATTTTTAGATCGGGCATTCAAATCCATAAAAAATTTAAAAAAAATAAACCAGATCAATTAAATTCACCAAAAACCGATGAACATTGATCAGGACTGACATTTATAGAATAATCAAATATGGGCAACCAGTAGAGGGAGAAGAATGCAGGAGGTGCTGCAATGTGCAGGCCCATCAAATATCTACCCATCCCATTGCTCAAGGCTCAGGTGACCACAAGGGGGTGAGGGTCTGCTGGGCAATTTGGGGCTGGAGCTTTTGGAAAACAGAGGGCATGTGTGAAGTTTTCTACCAGATTTTTGGGAACCACCCAGCTTTATTGCATTGCTACAAATTGCAAGCTGGCACCCTCTGCCACCATTGACCATTGGTCCTCCATAGATGGCTGCTGAGCAATGAGGATGCGTAGGCTGTAGGTGGGGACACATTGGTAATGTTGGCTCAGATGATGCTGACACAAGTCAGTTACTCATCATCTCAGTCAGCTTTGGGCCCCTAGGCCACGTCCAAGGTGCCTCGGGTCACTCAGCAGTGTAGGGGAAGAGCATGGCATGTCGGTGCTCATTACAAACTACGATGGTGGAGCAGTAATTGATTGAACATTGACAACCGCTGTCATTTTCTATGGAGGACACAGCAGAGTACCTCCTGCTCACCCTATTCTCTCCATAGACCTGAATAGTGCTCACGTGTTGTACTGTCACCCAGATGGGGTCTTGTATGTCACAGCTTTGCAAAAGGATACAAAAGAAGCTTTAGGTGCTGGATAGTTGATCACAGTTGTCATACAAGTGGGGACGCAGGTCTGGCATAGAAGGAATATCAACTTATGTGCAAGAAGGAAATAGAAATCTTTCATAAAATCGAGCAGACGATTTTACATTCAATCAGTTTCATGGAAGGCCTTCCTTCATCAGAGCTTAGCAAATGCTTTTTTTATGGAATCTTCACTGGGAAATTATATGATAACTCTGGTAGAAGATATTCCTAAAGCAGGATATAAATTATCTGCTCCACGATTCAGTACTAGCAGCTTTGCCAAGTCTATACTGAGGGGACCTTTTGAACCCCCAGAATGAACTGATATATTGGGAATGTGACTTATTAAAATCTAATACTGCACTTTACAAAACCCTTTGGGAACTTTTTACCTGCATAGTAGTTTTGTAGATCATTGTGTTTTACAATGCTCATTACTGGGACCAAAGCTATGGGGACTGGAAACACATGGGGCCCCCAGCACAGAATGCTTTCTGCAGGTAATGCTTTCAATTAAATCTAATGAATGTAAATAGATTTTTGGGGACATCTATAAAACTTATATGAAAGCTGATCATACTTTGTATAACTAGCAGTTGTCTTTGAGATGGAGAAGGGGGTCCTTAATAGCTGTGCTTCGGGCCCCCATTATACATAATTACAGCCCTGATATCCAAATCCATTGCCACATAGCTTGCCTTCAAATACCACAAATCCCAGCATCTTCTCATCCTCCTTCTCTCTCAGTTGAGGATTCTTTGTCTCCTATCCATTTCACACATGATGCAATTAATCTGACATAAAGATATTTATATGAATCTGACATATTAGTTTCCTTAATGATTGGTAATTATCTGTAGAGTAATATGCCCGATGGGGAGAATAGAAAAAAATGTACAAAACACCAAGCTGGAATTCCTCGGAAAGTAAACATTTCCAGTGGGAATTCCCAGACATATGTGTGGATAATCAGGCATACGTTCGCAGGCTGCTGCGGCAGAGCGGTGATTAATTCACACCATTCTTCCAGCGGGAAAGGCCACATTGTATTGAGATGCCTTTTTTTTCATGAACAAGAAGTGGGGTTTGCTCAGGTTCAGCCCAGGGCTCATGTGAACTCCTTTATATTCTGCACGACATGGTGCACCTGCTGAATGGCGCTAATTTAATCTGAATCTGGCCGCTCTGCTAGAAAATCCCAAGATTCTGGATTTTTTTTTAAGGTTTCATTGATGCATTTTGGGGTTCTCAGGGATGCTTGTAGGGTTAGAAGCCACATAATAACTTGATGTCTGTACCATAGTCATAGGCCATTTAGGGCTAAGATGTGAGGGATTTACTTATTCATATACAATATCAACATACCTGTATGTATTACGTAATGTAACAAGGCAAATTCTTATTAATTCAGACATAATAACTGCAAACGCCAAACATATGTTGAAAAACTGCAACCCCTGAGGAAGCCAAATAGGGCGAAACGCGTTGGATACAACAGCCAGCATGAATAATATCTATGATTGGAAGTTCTAAACATGTATGGCAAGTAATGTATATGACTGGCTAGATGTCTAGTGCCCCTAGGGCCAAAGTGATATTGTTTGGACCGCAAGCAGTTATTGTGGCCTATCTTAAACTGTTATGTTCTGTATTATTACTATCCACTGTATATAATAATATACTATTTGTGCCAAAAACCCTGCTTTATCTCTTGTTGCTTATTTTACTAAGATGTGTTACCAATCGGCCTGCATGTTTTTGGAAACTAAGGTGCGTGGAGGAAGCCCATGCAAACATAGGGAGAACGTGCAAACTCCATGCAGATAGTGTACTGATAAGAGCACTAGAGCTACGGTCATTACAGCTTCAGATGATGACAATGCTAATCACTGAGCCACCGTGCCACCCAAATAATTGCTGGCTGTGCTTAAAGCAGGACTAAACTCACCTCTCCTTGCTCCTGCGCTGGTCCTTTTCCAGGTTCAGGATCTTTGACTTCACTGGACCTCGCCAACAAGCAATGAGCATGAGCACTCATCAGGGTGTCCTGGACCTCTGCAGGGAGACCACTGTGCCACACATTCTGCAAGGGAACTGCAACATACTGGCAAGGCCCAGGCTGATTTCCTAATAAAACCAATGGTAAGACTTTGATGCACCTCAATGTATTTAGCGCACACTACAAGTTCACTCAGAGTTTATCAAACGCTCATTGCCCCCTAAGCCCAGGAATTTACACCTGTCCATATATGTACACGCCCACATGCACTCAACAACCAATCACCTGTCAATCATGCTACGAAATCGCAAAACAAAGCGTATCTCCCCGGCATGGCGCTCCTGTAAACAGGAAACGTTGAACCGTTTAATAGGATATAGATTTTCCCGATCAAAACAAACACATCGTTTACACTTCAATTCATCGCTCCCTCTCACACACATGCTAACGCCTCATTTAACACGAAACGTACATACAATATTCTAATGTTGGAGTGTATGACTCTGGGAATAGCGAGTTTTCTGTTTGATCCCATAGAACATCTCCGCCGTGTCATTACAGCTTCAGTTGATGATTTGTTCGAATAAACGTACAGCCGGCTAAACAATAACACGTTCTGTATACAGCAAAACAATAACACGTTCATCGCTGATGGCGCAGTAAATGCTGGGATTAGCGTATGCGCGTTCTGCTCAGATACCCCAGCAAGCAGCCATTAGAGTGGTGATAAGTGTGTAATTGAAGGCTCTGGAGCAGAATAGGCACCGGGCTCCCCAATTTCAGCTCTCTAGAAAATTATATTATATTTTATGGGGTGTACCTGCTAATTCTGATGCCTATCTGCAAATCACTTTATGATGGCAATTTACTGTTCCATATTTCCATGGTGGTATTGCAAATGCGCCCTTTTCTCCTCGCCAGTCATTATAAACCTAACTGCAGTTTGTATTACCTAAGGCTTCCAGGAGACAAAGGCTGCAATCTGGCCTAAACAATTTCAGATTTCCCCATGGTTTTGAAATGGGAGGTCCAGCAGGTTCAAATGCTTAAAGTGTGATTGACTCCCTGTGTCCATGTTACTCCGCATAGGTTTTAAAATGTGATATGACAGGAAGGTCATATAAATGTTTGGATATAGAGGGTGAATAACCTTCCTATGGCCCCAGGTAAGACATCAGATTCCCACTGACTAACCAAAAGTTTCAAGTTTGGTTTTAGAACGGGATATTCAAAAAGCACATATTGTGGTGGTCCAATAGTGTGTTGAACCATCCTGCAGCTCCAGGTGAGACATCAGCTTGCCATTGGCCAACCCATAGTTTCATGGAGACGAAGGTCTTGTTGCCACCTGAGTTGACTGAATACCATAATACACCCCATGGTTTTCTAATGGGATATGACAGCAATCTTATATAGGTGTGATGGTCAGGTGTCCAAAATGTTTTCACCACATAAGAGTACCTAATAATTCCACAGATCCAGATAAGGCACCAGTTTGTCATTAGCAACTATTGCTTCTAGCAGAAGATTTGACTACCTTTGCCTTCTCAAAGTCCATATCTACTAGATGTATATATGACCTGATCCAATTCCATATTGGTTGTGGAATGGGATGGTTGTGGAATGGGGTGTCCAGTAAGGAGTGTGATGGTCTGGTGTTCACAAATTCTTAGCCCTACAGAGTATCCAACCATCCTGCAGCTCTGGATGATACATCAGTTTAAAATTGGCCAAAATCAGGCTGAAATCTGACCTGAATGACCTGGTACCCATAAAACTTATAGCCACATAGTATATCTAACCATCCTGCTACTCCATGTAATTGCCCAACCTAAAATTTCTAATAGACAAAGGTCTGGCTACAATGTGGCTTGACAGAGTTTTATAATATCCCCCATAGTTTTGGAATGGGATATGCAACACGCTCATATAGGCATGATGGTCAGGTGTTCACAAAATGCAGCATTTCTAGCTGTCCTGCAGATCCAGGTAAAATTTTATATTGCCAATGGGCAATTGTCCATCCCAACCTAGTGCTTCTAGTAGACAATGTTCATGATACAATCTGACCTGTCCAATTTTCATACTATTTCCCATGGTTTTGGAATGGGATATTTAACAAGCTCATGTACTGTAGGTGTGATGGACAGGTCTAAATGTTTGGCCACATAGCGTACCTAACAATCCAGCACCTCCAGGTGAGACATCAGATTGCTTATTGACTGACCTGAAGTCTCAAGTAGACAAATCTCTGGCAATATTTTGACCGGACCAATTTCCTTATTATTCCCCATTGGTTTAGGAATGAGGTCTCCAACAAGCTCATGTAGGTGTGATGGTCAGATGTCAACAAAATGATGGCAATGTAGTATATCTAACCACCCTGCAGCTCCAGATGAGACATCAAATTGCCATTGGCCAACCTAAAACTCAAGTAGACAAGGATCTGACCTGACCAATTTCCTTAATATTCCCCCATGGTAAGGTGTTCAGATGTTTGGTCATATTGTATACCTAACAATTCAGCAGCTCCAGGTGGGACATCGAATTTCCATTGGCCAACCTTAAGCTTTTAGTAGGTCTGGATATGATCTCACCTGACCAATTTTCCTACTATACCTATAGTTTTGGAATAGGATGTTCAACAAACTCATATGCTGTAGGTGTGATGCCTACAACAAATGTGACCATATTGTATCCAAATTCAGTCGCAGGATTTTCAGCTACCCTTGATATATCTATTTACTTTCATTAGATTATATTCACGCTCATGTTATACATTCGGTGAACAGCTGATTTGAATGTGGTGTCCAGAGGCTTCTTTCACAGGAAATATGAAATGTATTCATTGCAAAGCAAACAAATAATATGTTATCCTCATCACAATATATATCTGGAGTTTTGCTATGGTAACGTGACTTCAGTGGTGCGTGGCACCCAGGTGGGTGGTGGGGGGTAGAGGAGTGTTCACACCTGGAAAACAGGTGATGCCATCCTGAACAATAGTTAATTAGCACCTCTTTCAAAGCTCTTCTGGGGGAATTTCACTGGAAAAACCTCTAACTTATGCACAAAGGGCGTTGAGTGAGCATTGTGTGCACATTGGCTTCAGGACCGGTTAGCCATTTTTGTTGGTTGTGATGCTGTCTTGCTTACGCAGTAGTAATGAAATGGAGACAGCTGGCAATGCCCAAACCTGCCCTCAAGGTTTCCTTTTTGCAGGTTGTCAAAAGTCCATCAAACTCAAAATACAGAGTTTAGTCTTAGCATCTGATAACTTTGTCATGGTACAGCATACTCCAGGCAGGGCTGTCATTGGGAAGTGAGGGGAAGGGGGTACAAGAGGTACATCTGTATTGGGCTCCAATTAAAACAGTTTGACTTGCAATGCTGGAAATTTTAAATAGCCCCAGAAAGTGGACTTTTTGTAACTTTTACAGTTTTCGAAATTGAAACCTTACAATAAAACTTAGAAAAGCCCCACCTTTTGATGCTGCATAGGATGAGATGGTATCATCAGTCTGCTCCAGGAAAGAGGAAGTGTTTTTTAGAGGAGGTCCAGCAAGATCAAGCTCAGCCAATCCCACCACTCATTTTTGGAGAACCGGTTCCTAAAGGACCAATGTTTGCACATTTGACAGCAGGTGGTAAAAAACGTGTGCCCCCATTGGGCTGCTGATGGTAGATGATACGGGTAGCATCTCCCTTACGGTAGAGCTTCACTGGCATGGGGGTATCTGCACTGCAACTTAGAGCCTTAGGGGAATACACATGGTTCCCACAGCTGACATGAACATTCGCACAGCATTGCAAAAGAACCAGCTTCTGCACAACTTATGCTTTCTGACCCCCCTATTCATTTGCAATGGGGCTGCTGCAGGTGAAAGGCAGTGGTTCCCTGGCACAAATAAGGGGTAACGGCACCACAACCTCACTGCCAATCTAAACATAGCCTTAGTCACTTCTGTACTGTAACTTCGTAGCAAGTCAAAAGGTGAGAGATTCCAGGCAAGCCGAGCTCCCAATTGCACAGGCACCAAGATTGTGTCACCCCTGAGCAGGAAATAGATGTCAACCCCTGATGTCTGAACAAGGAGGGCTCAATGCATTGCAATGCAGAAAGAAGAGCAAATAAATGCATTTTCAAAAGGAATGGCTGCCTCCTCCATGATGACCAATACACACTTCTATCAAAAAATAAATCTGATGCCGGGGGTGCTTTAAGAATTGCCTATAGTTTCCCTTTAATCAGCTTTCATTTCTTTTTTCTTGCAGTCAGATAAAGCTCAGAATCCAGCAGCTCCGTCCTAATTTATGAAACTCGTTTAAAGGGCTTTTTTCCTAAATGAGCTGCTACTTCTGCTTCCACCAAATAAGATAATGACGGCACTTGGCACCAACAGGGAACATATGCTAAGTACATTACTCTGTCCCATTAGCGAGAAAACTTCTGGAATGTCAGAAGTTTTGCTGGCGAGGAGAATTAGCGATTCCGCGCGTTTTCCCCCAGCAGGGGAGAGGTTATGGGTGACGCTGACAAGCTCTCCGTGTTCCGATAGCGCGCGCTGATCCAAATGAGAACTGTTCCAGGCAATTAGTGTAACAAGAGAAAGTTTGGCAGTCTTCCTCCGATGGTGACAGCGAAAGGGGCTTATTTGTAACAGGTTGTCGTTGTCGGAGTCTCACACGGGTCCCCTCCTCCGGGGAGCCCCCAGACAATGCCCCTGGCCAGAAGAGAGGGATTTCAGCTGGATAAGTGGATCCCCAGAGAGCCCTCTCAGAATGTCACATCACCTCGCCACCGCTCAAACGTCTTGCAGGAAATGTATTCACCGCTTCTGCCAGCGCCGGGATAATGGGGCTCCCAGGGTGAATATATTTTTGAAATGTATTTTAGATTAGAAAAATTTAGATTATTAAATACATATAAGAGGATGTAATAAGGTCGTTTGGGCCCTGTAGTTACCTCGCCGAGCTCAAAGCGCCCATTTAGGGACAGAATCGGAAGAATGCATTTTCTCTTTTTTTCCAGGTGTTCAGCATAAAGCCGTGACAGACCGCTAACGATGTGGCTGAAATGTACACATGTGCATTGATTTACCTGCCGAAGGATTCCTAATTCTGCTAAGCTGGCCTTGTGTTCCAGGGCCATTGCCAAGTCATGACTTCACATTACTCTTTCGAAGACTACACCAATGTTTTAAGGCATGAACGACCAAAACTTTTTTAGCTTTTGGATTTAATTAGTAAGGGTTAAACCCCCGTCTGGGTATCATGGTGGAGATTTCCCTTCACTTCATTTCTATGGGATATAACAGGAAGTTAGAGGAAATCTCCCAAAGAGATGGGAATAACCGTCTTGGACATTTGTTTCCCCATTGAAAGATTTCCCGTTACCTTGTTCCAGGGACAACTCTAACATTTTGCATTTTCCTCATTTTCATTCTCGGTGATCACCAGGACAGTTGGGTGAATTTCTCCAATAAGGGCAAAGACAAGTTACATCTCTAAATGTGGTGGCTGTGTTGGTGCAAGTACAGAAAAATACCACTTAGAAATCTTTGGAACTTCCCGTGCACGAACTGACATCTCAAGCAATGTTCTCAGCATTTCAAGCTGTCATTAGTGAACTTCAGAACAACTTTCCTCTATGTAATGGGGGTTAGTAGGGGAGGGGAGGTTTTGCATCACCCCTACATGTACCACCACTCGCCAATGATGTTCCAGATTTGGTGCCAATAACAAGGACCTTTATAAGAAGTAGCTGGAGGGACCGATCTTATGTAAACCTCAGGTATGGAGAGTCTGGTGTTCTCTATGACTCTCAGAATGAAGATTGTGGATGTCCACGAGTCTATCATGGAACTAATGAGTTCACCAAATTTTTTTAATCCAATCTCCCCACTATGAGTAAAATAATTCACAGGTGGTGTAGATTTGGCATCAAAAGAGAACGGATACCTGTCCTGCCTCCTGCAGTGTAAATTCAGGTTCCCAGATTTCCACCAGTAGGATTGCGATGTCTTGGGGTGCTATGACTGGATGTAAAATAAACCCCTTAAGCAGGTAGGCCGAGTTCCTCTACACATTTTAAGGTTTATTTTTTTTTATCTGAGGATAATCTGCATTCTGCATGCCAGATACAACCTGAGGCTTTGATGGAAAAAGAGACAAAACCAGAAGTCTCCCAATCCTCCGTCCTCTCTGCATTCTGGCCATGACCTGAGATTGTCACATTGCTTTCTCTGAAATCAGCGCTTTTCCTGCTTTTCCCTAAATCCCCTGACATATTTTAAAATTGTGAAATGTCGAAGAATTGGACTTTCTTTGACAGCTCTGAATTTGTACTTTGATGAATCGTGAAGGATTTTTGAGTTTGGCTTGACAGTGAAGGTTAATAGAGAGGTCCGCTGCTCGTCTGCGCAATAAACCACATTGACACTCGCCCGTCGCCGTCATCAGACAGCTTCAATCACGATGATGCACGGCGCATTGTATGAAGATGCTGCGGGTGGCTTTGCATCTTTCTAATGCTATATAATCTGCAAGGCAGCCTACAACGGGGGAGGCCGGACTCCATGTTGTTTTTTGTTTACAGCTTCGGAGTGACCCAACTTACACTAAAAGTGCCAATTTCCCCACTGGACTTCGGTGGCCGAGCAATGTTCATGGAGGTTTCACAGTTTGCTGTTTAATAAATGAGAATGAATACAACATTGGCAGACCAGTGCCTGACACTTCCATACTGCATCATACTGACAAATCCACTGACACAGAACTAAACTGTCTAGTTTATTACGATTTCTGTTAGTTTTTTATTTATATCTGTAACCCTATGGGGAGATTTTCCTCCACTTCCTATTCTTATGACATCAATGTAAAAATGGGGAAAGTATAAGCACTGGCACAAGAAAAGCTTGTCCCGTGCAATAAATCTGCCTTCCAGACTCTCCTTCATTAAATCTGCCCTCCACCCTTTCCCTACATTAAACCTTTCCTCCAGCCTCTGTTCCATTAAATCAGCTCTTCAGCCCCCTTTCAACAAATTCCCCTTCAGCCTCCCCTTTACTCTTGCACAGTTGCACAGATTCTTCTCCTGGACCGACATTGCTGACTCACAATGTGCATCAGAATCTGCAGCAAATCTAATAGAGCTGAAGGACATCCAGCATCATCTAGCCCCTCCCTTCTCAGCCTGACTGTCCCTGACCCTCCCCTTTCATTCATTGGATATCAGTTCCTTCAATCATAAATGTCCAGCCTCCTGCCAGCCCCTTCCACCATCCATAATCTGCCTGCACAGAACAGAGAGGCGCAGAGACCTAATAATACCATAACATGGCATGAAATCATTTCATTAGCATGCTGATGAGGAAAAAACGACCAAACTGGTGAAGACAAAATCTCAGATTTACCCGGCCTATAATAAAACAGTGGAAGCCATTACTGTATCACCGCGAGCAGCCAATCACCCAATCTATCTCTAGATTTTTTTTTTGGCTGATAAATTCTCCCAGGTCTTATTTACCTCCCATTGGTCCTCCCAAAACTCTTCCAGGCCTCATATTTGAGTGCAATGCCTGGCTGGCCAGTCTCATTCAGAGCTTGCTCCAGTGAAGCAATTATTTTCCATTAATATATCAATTCTTTTGCAGCTTCACTACCCTTCTATCAGACTTACTGTGCTGTGACGCCCTGAAATAAAGAATCAGGACCCGTTAAAGAACGAGAGAGAGGTGGCCTGGCCGGTCCATCACCCCACGTTTTCCTTTTTTTGCCTAGTGAGCGCCCCTTGCCTGTACAGATCCATGCGGAGATCTGTGACGCATTTTGTGCCGATAGTGTGTTATCTAAATTGTTATCTATTGATTTTGCTGTAGAACACAGACTTATCACCAGAGGGCGACACGAGAGATTTGCATCTGAAAACGCTGGAGGTTGGGTTTTTGCTTTTTGCAGATGGTGGGAAAAAAATAGAAAAAATTGGCCGTGTGTTCTTATAAAAGGGAATAAAAACTAGGCTGGATTTTAGCATTCGTATAAATATGTCTTGTTTATCCCCCGCTAGGCCTCCGACCTGAACAGCTGCCGTATATCACTAGACCGCCGGCGCATAAACTGCAGGGGAAAAAAATAAAAAGCGGGTCATTTATTAAAGTCAAAAATTTTGCTCGAAAGCTGACAGTGAGGAGTCTTGGATGCAGAGAGTTTGCTGAAACTGAAACATTCGCTGAAGGAGAATCAATGACTCCCATTGCAATACATAGATCTGAAAGAGCAAGGAATGTTTCAATTATTGCTATTGATACACATGGACCTGGAAGATTCTTCACCAGGGAATGTTTCAATGAATATCAGATTCACCGCTTTATAAATAGACCCTTTTGGGATGTCATCAGATCATTATGTAAAAGTTAATGATCTGATGGGACAGATTCCCCTAGCATGGAACTGGATAGGAATAGTAACTCTTCCCTGATTTATACAAAAAAAGGAAATAAAAATAAAAGTTAGTTGCTACATTGTAACATTGCAAAGCGTATAGTGATGTATGCTATAGCTCACACTATGAGCTCTATTTATAAAAAAGGGAATCACATTCACTGAAACATTCCCTGGTGGTCAGTTACTGGTAATAAAACACATAGACGTTTGAGGGAATGTGTGATTCATTGTTTTATGAATAGAGCCCAATATATTGGGGTGCAGCTAAAGGATTTGTATAGGCATGGGACTCATTCCCCCAAACCCGTCTTCCAGAACATGCCTCAGTATTATTTACTTATTCACCATGTTCCTCTGGAGTGATTCAGCTTTCACTGCTCCCTGTATCGCCCTTGCCAGGCTTGCAAAATTCTAGCTTCCCATTGAGGAAGGCATTGCACCAGAACTACATCTCCCAAGAGCCATTACCTTGTGGGGAAGAACAGAGGCGGAGGGGGAAGAGTGGGCGGGGTCTTCTAGTCCAGCAATGAGATCTGACAACACTGACTGGGATTTCAGTACAGCAGAAGCAGCGTTGTCAACCCACTACAGGAAGTTAGGACCTCGCTGAATTTCTGGCCGATCAGCAGGCACTTTTAAAGGGATATAAAATGGGGAAATGTTTTTATACTGCAGAGATCAGCCCCAATATTGAGTTGCTTTGGGATTTATTAATCTTCCTGAAGAGGCAATTAAAAGAAATCTGCACTCAAACGGGCAGCATCCAATTGGGTGAGCCAACTTGTGGTTTTAGCTTATGTGCAATGGGCCTGATTTATCAAACCTCTCCAAGACTGGAGAAGATAGACTATTGTGGGAGAACCTGGGTGATCCAGCAAACCTGGAATGGATATGGTCCAGGACTGAAAATATTTGCTAAACAATAGAAAAAGATTTTTAGGAAATCCATTTAAGGTTTGCTGGATCACCCAGGTTCTCCCATGATAGTCTTTTCCAGTCTTGGAGAACTTTAATAAATCAGGTCCAATATATAAATGTCCATAATCTATTGCATCCCAGAATTTTTCAGTGCATGTTAGGAGATGTATGCGCGGTTGCTATAGGCAATGCATCCCCCCTCCTCCTCCTTTTTTCTAGAACCCTCATTTGAACAAGCAGTCTGGGGCACTAGGAAACGCTGGAATTATATAGCAGATCCTCATTTGCAAAAGTCATTATCTAAACCTATGCATTGAAGATGTAATGAGATTTCTCTTCCTTGATTATTCTTGTGAAGTCTGCGCCATAATTATGCAAGGAAGATCCTCACTGCATTTATTTTTTTCCTGAAGGGTAATGGTATAGGATACAGAAATGTTGTCCCATTAAAGGGGACGCATACTTCCAGAGACATCAATGATCTCTTTCCTGGAATCTCCACTGCCTGGCTGTCTTTGGTGCTGACCTGGAAAAAAACGCATGGCTCAGCCTTCACTTGGTACATGCTTGCTCTGAGAGTGCTGAAGCTAAAGGATGGCCAGGCAATTCACATTTTACAGGAGAAGGTGGCTATGGCAGCCAAGATAGAGCTGCGGAGGGTAATCCTATTATTCTTATTAATAATAAACAGTATTTAAATAGCGCCAACATAAATAGGGGGTGCAAATGACAGACAGATACAGTCAGAGACACAGGAGGAAGAGCCTGCCCCGAAGAGCTTACAATCTAAGAGGTGGAGAAGCATCACACTAAGAGGTTTGCATTTCTTCAGGGGCTAATGCAATGCATTGCAGATCAGGTAGATTTGAAACAAGGGTGGAGATAGAGAGGGGCCAATAGCCCAAACCCTCCTTAGCCAACAAGGGCCCTCGAGGAGCCCCATATCAATTCAGAAGGTGAGGAGCTCAGCGTTGGCTATGTCTGCCACTGATTTCCACCCCAAGCCCATTGCCATTTCCTATATTATAAACAATTGCAATTTAAATTTAACCATTTTATTCTTTTTCACCCTCCATTGAATCTCAATGTTGTTCAGCTGTTTGCTGATCAATGTTCACATCAGTCCAGCCTACCCAGGGGCCAAACAGTGAACCATGCCTCCAATGCAAGATCATGTGACAGTCACAGGAAGTGCCTGGACAAGGTCCTTTAAAGGCAGGATCATCAGGTATGAATAGAACAGCATTAATATTGAACATGAGAGTAACTTGCGAAAGATGGTGGCCATCAGGGGGGACAAGGGGCACCCCTATTCTACAGAGCTTCACTTCTTGCAATGCTGGAACTTAGACATGGGGGAGAGGGGCCCAGGAATTTTACTTAGTATAGGGCCCAGAACTTTCTGAAATATTAGTGATTGGGTTGGTATACTTTATGTCCTTTATAATAAATATATTATATATATATAATACCTAATGTATTTACCAACCTGTGCAATAAACGTGTGTTTAATAACACATATGCGCACAGCTGGTACTTTGTTTTAGTGGTGCCGGTTGGCTCCTGTGCCCAAAATGCTTATTTTTTGCATTTTTATCCCCTCCCCCAGCAAGGTCTGATTATATTACCATTAAAACGTGTTAAGCCGCATTCAACCTATGCATCAATGCAGGCAGCCACGGTGCACACGGGAAGGTGTGACCCCGCTTTAAACAAACTGCTCCAAGATGTGTTTTGCATGCATCTGACTGAATTATATTACATTTTGTTTCATTTTTTTTACATGAGATTCTTCACAGGAAAATCCCAGACTGCATTTTGTTGCGATATATGTTAGATGTGCCTGGGACCTCTGCTGTGCTCAGCATGGGATTGCATTGAACACAATTCAGTGGAAATTCACTTTCCATACACAAGGATGACACATCAACTGGATTGTGTTGCTTTTGACAAGTGCATCAGCATCAATTCAGAAAGCCGCATAAATCATTTTAAATGTGTGTGTTTTATCTCGTATTAACTCTTGCATCAAAATATTCTATAGGTGAAAATAAAATGGGGCCAGTGAGACATGTTGGTATCTTTCTGCAGGTGAGCTCTGGAATACCTCCATTTCCTCAAACCTCTTTTATTTAGAATGAATGGACTAGAGCACTAAACCTGCAGTTGACTTCCTTCTGATCTCAATCAGATTGCAAAACTGGTTTGAAACTCACAAAACTCAGTGCCTAAAATCCATTTTTCAGCAGGACACAAATGCCTAACCCAGGGGTCAGCAACCTTTACTATCAAAAGAGCCATTTTGCCTCCTCTTCCACTAAAGAAAAATAGTCTGGAGCCGCAAAACATAACACAGTTTATAAACTTTTAAAAGTTTTAATATTTTTTTAATTTTACCTGTTACAACAAGTGTGCATGTGTAGGCCTACTTTGAAATAAATTAAACACTGAACTATGCCCCTAGAAGCCTCCAGCTTCTAACGTATCATCCTGTTACATTAGAAGCTGGAGGCTTCTAACGTAACAGGGTAGATTTTTTTGATGGGCAGAGTTCTTTATGTTCCGACGATGCCTTAGCGATGAAATTTTAAGGGTTGTTAGCCACAGGTGTCCCTCATTTGCAGCTTTAATTTTGTTTACCTGTACCCCCCAATCTTGAGTAATTGGGGTTCAGGTGCTAGAAGCCTCCAGGAATGTGTAACAGGGTAGATTATTTTGATGGGCAGAGTTCTTTATTTTCTGACGATGCCTTAGCGATTCAATTGTAGGTGGTGTTAGCCATAAGTGTCCCCCACTTGCACCTCTATTTTGGTCACCTGTACCGCCTTCCCCCCGTTCCAGAGAAATTGGGGTTCAGATGCTAGATGCTTCCAGCAATGTGTAACAGGGTAGATTTTTTTGATAGGCAGAGTTTTTATGAATTTTTAGGAGGTGTTAGCCACAGGTGTCCTGTACTTGCACCTCAAATTTTTTTCACCTGTACCCCCGTTTCCAGATAAATTGGGGTTTAGGTGCTAGAAGCCTCCAACAATGTGTAACAGGGTAGGGGTTTTTTGATGGGTGGAGTTTTTAGGAGGTGTTGGCCACAGGTGTCCCCCACTTGCACCTCTAATTTTGTTCACCTGTACCCCCTTCCTGTTCCAGAGAAATTGGGGTTCAGGTGCCTCCAGCAATGTGTAACGGTAGATTTTTTTGATGGGCAGAGTTCTTTATGTTCTGATGATAGCCTAACAATTAAATTTTAGGGGGTGTTAGTCACAGGTGTCCCCCACTTGCACCTACATTTTTGGTTTTGTACATCTCCCCATTCCAGAGGAATTAGGGTTCAAAGGAGGGGGATGTCATTGTACGCACCCATTTGTACACGCCCCGTGGTAGATTTATTTCACTGGTAGATTTTTTTCATTAGAACACCGGATAGAGAATCCCCCTCCTCCGCAGTGTCTTGGGAGGAAGGGGATCCCCCATCAGAGATCTCCCCGCGGCAGCCGAAGAGAGCCACAACAAGGAGGCTGAAGAGCCGCAGGTTGCAGATCCCTGGCCTAACCAAATGTAGATTTCTTAAGCTATTTTTTCCTATTCTGATACTTATGTGGAGATCCTGCCAGTAACAGCCCCTCCTGTTGCAGGCTTACAATGCTAAGCCACTGCCTTGCATTTAGTAACAATGTTGTCATCGTGCTGTTCCTTTCGTCCTTATAGTTGGCTGTCTCAGGCAGCTCAATAGCCAGTGGAGTTGAGGCTGACAACTCAACTTTTTTTTGCCAGGTAGCATTGGTGGAAAAAAAACTTGCAACAGATTCACAAAAAACGATTTGTCTAAAGATAAACTCCACCAGGAGATGCAGTTTCTCTCTGTAGACTGATAACTCAACAAAAATGTTGTTTGTGCACATTAACAATTGACACGCAGGGTAAGCAAAACATCAAAGACAGCATTTCTGGAGAAGAACCTTATACCAACTGTGAAGCATGACGATGGAAGTGTTCTAGGTTTGGGTTGTTTTGGAACTTTAGGGTCTGTGCATATCACAGTTATCCAGAAATCTGCATTATATCAAAGCGTACCTAACAAGAATGTGAAGCCAGCTATCCAAGAACTCGAACTAAACTAGAAATTGACATTTTGAAACAATAGTTTTCTTGAGCACAGTAGCAAATCCAACAAGGAACATCTCAGAAAAGAGAATTGAAGGGACTTTAGAGAGTCCATAACAAAGAGTGCACAATGAGGGTTCCAAAAACATTGAATAAATGAAAAGTATATAACAGACTGGTGTAGTTACAGCCCTGAGATGAATCCCTTTGAAATTCTGTAGGGAAATTTGAATCTTGCAGATCCTGAAAGGAAACCCATAAACAGATTGCAACCGCAGGACTTCTGCATGGAACATTGACTGCAAATTTTACTGAGACAGTCTCAGTCCTGCAAAATGCCACTAGGTAGTCATTTTTGCAATGCCAGCTTATGGAGCTAAGGATGTACTTATTTTTCCACAGCCCACCATTACATCTATTGATATTTTTGTTGAATAAATGATCAAAAAGGAACATTTAATCACCTAATTTTCGCTTTGTTTATAAAAAGTCAATATTTTCCATGGGGTGTACATACCTTTTCACATGACTGCATATTTGGCGCCATATATTAACAATATTAGAATATACTTGGACTGCCTGAATGCAATTTATTTTCGCACAATGCATTTGGGATGTGTTTGTGGTGCACTGGAGCTCCATGACGCTTGGGCAGGGGTGGGTATGGCATCAATGGTACCCAAAGACCAATGGGCCCCAGCAGAAGTCCCTACATGGACAGCAGAGATGACTCTGCAATGTGAACCCTCTCCATGTCAGGAGCATATGGCAGCCGCGCCGCCTCTGTCTATGTTTGTATAGCAAACAAGTATGATTTACTGCATGTGTATGACAGCATCTGCGGCGGGATGGGGGGGGGAGCCGTCGCCATAATGGCAAAATAATGAAGTGCTAATGAAGTTCTTATCGAATTCAAATGTCCCGTCCTTATAAAAACAAAACAAATTCATCATGATTAATACCGCCGGCCCTGGCACCGCCTAATTAATTGGTAATGAATACGTCGTTATTTAAAGGGGGGAAAAGAAAATCCTTCGAGGGATTAACCCGCTCCATGCTGCAAGATCACAATGCTGGGAAAAAGCGGAATGTGCTGTGACGGGTGTTAGCTTCAGATGATATTTACCAAAGGGTGATATATTAAAATGCACCAACAACTTCTGGTCTTGTAATCACCCTCCCAAAAAAAATATGCAGGACACTGTGATTCTGCTGCACTTCAGTCCCAAAAAGTCCTAGCTGCCTGTGCTTTTTTTTTTTTTTTTTTTTTTAATTTTCCAGCACAATATGCTGCTGCCTTGCCTCCATAGAAAAAAGGCTCCTGGGAAACGTAGTTCTGAGGGCATGCTTATGTCAATAGGAACAGACCCCACAGCAGAGGCCCCTGCAAGAAGTTTGTGGGGAAAGAGGTAGAACATGAATGTTATTTTGAGTAATGTCTGGACATTTAATTTATTGTTTCACTGCCTGGCAAAAAAAGTACCCAAGCCTGGGGAGGGGGGCAGTGTAATGATGTGAAGTGCCTGTGGGTGGGAGTGTTATGTGGGGGTGTTTGGACAGTGTTATGATCTGGGGTGCTTGCGGAAGGCTGTATTCTCATCTGGGGTGCCTGTGGGGGCAGTGTTATCATCTGGGGTACCATTGGGGGAGCATTATGATCTTTGTTGCCTGTGGGGGGTGTTATGATTTGGAGTGCAGGACGGGCAGTGTAATAAATTGTCAAAAATCTTTATTTCCGTCCAGATGATGTGCTGGGGCGCTGCTAGTTTGTATAGATTTTGTTCACCAATCTAAATCCAGCTGTAATATAAATGGCCCCACTTGCACCTCTATATTATGGTTGTTTTTTGTAAGGGAGGTTTAGCACTTTTTTCCTTCTTTCCATCCATCTCACAAGCAGCCCTTTGTCCTCCTTATTTTTGCCCTTCCTGCCTTTATTTTTGGATCCTAATTTTGGAAAATAAAATTATTGAAACAGAAAAAAAAAAGAGCGTTTATGCTGACTAGTGCAGAAATTTCCTGAAACAGCCTGCAGAAATCCTCTCCCGACTGCAATAAATATGAATTTAATAGTTTCTTTTTGTGCGCCTGTTGCAAGCGGCGTTCAGCTGCACTCCTGCAAATGGTACAAACACATAATATTTTACTGGCCTTGGATTAGAGGAAAATGTGGCAACATATGGGCACGCTAATTCTAAAGAATCAAAAACCTTTTTAACAGCTTCAGCTGGGAGGAAAGTAATAGGAAATCTATGGAGCAAGAGCTGGAAAATACAGCAGAGGAACATGGGAATTGATCTCGCTCTTTCCACGTGAAATCCTTACTTTGTGAAACGCTACTTCAGCGACTTGAACAGAATGAGGACAAGACTGACACAATGCACGACGTCTCAGGAAAGGAACAGGCTCGATACTCCTTGAAAAGCAGGAATGGTTCTTTTTTTCCCTTTTTCATTGTAGCGATTTTCTTTTGTCTGCTGTCTCTCTTCCTCTTATTAACTGCTCTGATCTAACCGTAAAAAAAGGAGAAAGCCTGGTAGACCATAGCCGGTGACTTCGTTTTCGGGTTCTCAATTGTGGTTGTTTTTGGTGCACAAGCAAAAGGAAAATGTTTTAGTTCTCCAATCACTAATATGTATCTGGCCCTGAGGTTTCCACTGCATATTAGATTGGACGGGGTAATTATAACACCAACTATATCATAAAAAAATCAGCCCACCCTAACCCCAAGCGTTCCCACTACAACACAAGCCAGTTCCTAAACCAACCCATCTCAATTAGGGTTCTAACCCTTCACAGGTTGCTGGGAGTTACTTGAGCTGTGGCTCATTGACCTCACATCTGATGGTGCCTGCAGAATCCTGGATCCAATGCCATGTGACAGAACCAGCAACATTATCTTCTGATTGTCTGTAAGAATGGCATTCTTCCCTTGACCACTGATCAATCAGCAGGGAATTCCAAGGACCCAGCAATAATTTCACAGGTTCCTCTGGGGTAAAAAGGTCAAGAAAGGCTGCCTTGTTTCCTGGGGTAAAACGTTAGAGAAAGGCTGCTTTGCTTCCAAAAAATGGTTATTGCAGTAGAAGATTTTGAGTCCAGCCATTTCTCAGCTAGGGTTCTGTGCAATCACAAGGTTTCTCCAGAGGTTGCCAGGAATTCCTTTAGCTGTGTCTGATTGACTTCACATCTGATGATGCCTGCATAATCCTGGATTAAATGGCAAAGTCAGCAGTGTAACATTATCTTTTGATTGTCTGTGGTGACATTCTATCTCTTGACCATAAATATAAGAGGCCTTCCCATTGATCATCAAAAATTCAGCAGGGGATTCCTGGGACCAAAACAATAATTTCAAGGGTTCCTCTTGAGTAAAAAGGTCGAGAAAGGCTGCATGGGTTCCAAAAAAATGATTATTGCAGTGTAAGATTTTGAGTCCTTAAACCAGCCATTCTCAGATAGGGTTCTGTGCAACCATAAGGTTTCTCCAAAGTTTGCTAGGGGTTCCTTTAGCTGTGGCTGATTGACCTTCAATCTCATGATGCCTACATAATGCTGCATCCAATGGCACCAGACAGAGCCAGCAACATGACATTATCTTCTGACTGCCTGTTAGAAGGCCATTGTTTCTTTAGACCATAAATGTAGGAGCCCTTCTTCCTATTGATCACCGATAATTCAGGTGGGGATTCCTGGAACCTCAACAATAACCTAAAGTGTATTTATGGGGTAAAAGGGTTAAGAAAGGCTGTCTTGCTTCCAAAAAACATATATTGCAGTAGAAGATTTTGAGTACTTATCTCTCGGGTGGGCAACAAATCAAAGCTCTGCTGTATTTGAATGCCTGGAATTTTATCAAATATGAAGTTCTGCTGGCAGCATGGAGTCACAGAATGGAGATCAAATGAATGGGTGACGGTAACAGGTAAATATAAACAGTTTTTTGCAGTGACTTTTTGAATTTAAACCTTGATTGCTTTGAGAGATTTATTTTTACACCAATCAGCTTTGTTTTTCCTCTTTTCATTTATGACTCATTACGTCATATTACAGAATTATTTCCACAACGCACCCACTCATGTGTGTCCCAGCCATTTCAAGGCAGGGCCCCGGCCAAGACTGAATTTCTGCTGGCAAGGAGGAACTTAGCATCCACGTACGCTGTGTTTTGTTCCGTCAATCCCTTCCTTGGCAGAGCTGTTTTGCGGGGTGATAACGGCACAATAGAAGCACCGGGAAGAGAGGGCAAGGGGAAAGCTTCATTTACTTGTTCTTTTGTCTGCCGCTCGTTACAATGCCGTGTTTTTGTTTTCCGCCATACAAGTGCGAGTCGGATAAAAAGCAGAATTATAGCGGATTAAACCTGCCTATTATTTTTCTCTACACCGCTCAGGAAAATCTTGTTTAGGTTTCTTAAGGATTGTTAGCTATTGTGGCATTAACCCTCCCAAAACTGCAGGTTGGAAAAGATTACCAAACACTTTAGAAAGAAAGAAAAGGAACACAAGATTGCGCATTTAAAGGAGAATTTGTGGAGAAAAAAAAAGAGTAATTTGTAAATAATAGGAATAGCTAAATGCCCATTTCTAGGTTCTGTCTTTGACAGAAAAGCTATCAATCTACTTTATAAATTTGCCTAGTATAGCCTTAAACTGCCCTCCAGCCTTCCCTTTAGTCTTTCACGGTTGTACTGGCTCCTCTCCTGTGCAGAAATAGCTTCCTAATATTTAATTACAAGCTTTGTCAATACCGATCCTTGGGGTGCTTGCATCCAGGGGTGGACGTAGGGAAGTGCAACAGGGCCCCAGACCATCCTCAGCCAAAAGTGGTCCCCCAATGGCAGGGGGGACAAGTCAATTCTACACAGGAGCCCACTATTGACTAAAGCTAGGTACACACGTGCAATAATTGTTGTTAGAAAACTAACGACAGATCAGCGATTATGCACGATTATTTTGAACGATCGTATTGTGCACAATTCTGTATATGCTTCAAAAATAATTCCAACAATAATGTACACACGCTAGATACGATCGTTTGAACGATGCAGGAGGTGACATGTAAAAGTGAAAGTGTACTGCAGAACAATCCATGATCACTGAAAAACCGTACACACAATAGATTGTGAACATTCGTCGCCCCAATCAGATCCGCCGGGACGGTCATTTATTTCCTTTTTTTGTTATCGATTATCGGACGGACGGTCGTTAGTCGTTCGTTTCCAACGATAATTATTGCATGTGTGTACACAGCTTAAGTCCACTACTGATTCCATCTGACAGTTCATGTGGCATTTAACACATGGCATGATCATGCCTACTATACACCAGGTCTGTTATCTTTCCTAGTATGGGCAAAACCGAAATTTACTTTCAACTAATATTGGAAATAATTTTTTTTTGTAATACATAAACAGTCACACAGTTGACGAGTGCTAAAGAAAAACATGTGCATGTGTTGTTCCACTTTCTACTGTTCTGTATTTCTCTTGCACAAGCTAGTCAGCCGAGCTTCATTCACTAAGTAAAATATCCTTTGCAAGGGCATAATTCCCTATGTGAACAGCTTATATTCCTTTAGTAAAACAACTGAATAGTTTTTATTTTTTAAGGTGGGTTATACTTTTGCTTTATATTCATTGCATAAAATAAAAAAAGAGAAATGTTCCTTTCATGCAGTCACTGTGCTAATAAAATATGTATATTATAGAACCGAGGCAAAGATTCAGCAACACCCAGTATGATTTGTCTGATAATGTAATTGTTCATATTAAGGATTCAAATTTAATGTACTGAATGCGGATATTTAATGAGCCTTCTATCCTGAAACCTTAGCGGAGTCCCTTCATATTCTGTACATTCCATTAATGATACGCCATGATTCTCTAGCCATTAATGAAATCAGGAAGAACAAAAAAAGAAAAAGTCAAAACCGGAGGTAAGGAAAAAAATATTCTTGGAAATTGATAGGGAAATAGAAGTAAGTGAGTAAAGAGATAAAATAAAAAAACGGAATGTATGTCAAGACATATCTGCACTTCTAGAGTCTTAGGCTACGTACACACAGGAGATTTTAGTCATTGCAAAGGATCTTTCACGATCCTTTACAGCAACAAAAAGACTGAAAGATGCATGAACGATTCCTGTACATACAGCGCCACTCGGCTCTATGAAGAGGAGAGGGGGGAGAACGAGCATGCTACACCCCATTGCACTCTCCCCCCTTTACTTGTATTGTGGTCGTTCTTTGTTCATAGATCTGCCAGGACAGATCCCTGAACGAAGTGGGATGAGCACAGTACACGCGTCAGAGTCTCCTCCGATACAAACCCTAAAGCAAAAATCGGACGAGAATCATCTGACGTATGTACGTATTCTTAGATATAAGCAGTGTTAGACTTTCCTTGGTTCAATCAACATATGCCTAACAGAGCTGAATATTCACCTTTGGCCAAAGCTGAATCAAAGTTCACCTTACCAACCTTTTTTGGAAGCCCCTAAAAAGTACACCATTTTCTGCAGTGAAGGGTGCACTTTGTTCACTTTCAAACTTGGGGTAGGAGATTAGAGGAAGACCATGGAGGTGAAAAGTTTGCCACTGCACAAAGACCCTGGACCCCCCTAAATCAACAAGGACTCTGACACAGGGAAGCCAAGTCAGTTGGGAAGGGGTTGCTCAAGTTAGCTCTGCACAGGGGCAAACTGTTGGCTATATCCGCCACAGAGGAAGAAGCTTTCCTGTCCCAACATGACTGTGCCCCTGTGTACAAAGCCAGCTCCATAAAGACATGGCACAACCAGTGTAGAGTAAATTGAGTGTCCAACACAGAGCCCTGACTTCAACTCTACTGAACCACAATGGGATGAACCAAAATACCAATTGCAAGCCATGTCTTCCTATCCAAGATCACGATCAGGATCTGACCTTATAAATGGGCACACATCACCACAGACGCCCTCCAAACTCTTGACAAGGCTTCTCAGAAAAGTGAGGGCTATTACATCCACAAAGGGGGGTTGGGGCCATTTGAATATTATTGCTCATGATTTTGGAATAGGAGGTCCAACCATCTCATGAAGGCTGGTATCGGCACAAAAGGGGCTTGGGCACTTCTCAATATTATTGCTCATAGTTTGGGAATAGGATGTCAAAGAAGTCCATATAGGTGTGACGGTCAATGTTTCACCAACCCTTTGGTGTATACTATATATACTGGGGATGTTTAAGAGTATCCAAGCCCATAAAATTGGATTCATCATCGTATATTGATGTATTGGACTAGAGCCAGTGAGTAATAGCTGTATTTTCTGACAAGGACTAACGTTTTTTAAGATGCATTTTAAACTGTGGTTTACGTTGTCCATCTCAGTTGTAATTTTGCTTTATTTATTTATATATATTTTTTACTATACATTTTACAGAAGATAAACATCACTTACACATTTTTTTTAATCAATAAAAGTGTTTTAAATGGCTATTCCATAAAGGTATAACTTGTAAGAGGACTTATTATCCGCTTGCTCGCCAGTAACCACAATCCAGGTCAAACACCCTTAGCATTCGTGAGCGATTCAGCTTTCTTCTTCCTGAATTATGTTGTTGATATTACGATTCTCAGAATGATTTGTTTGTGCGCATTAGTGGCTCCCCGAGACGCTTGCATTACAGCCAGACAGCGCGCAGTTTGTGAATGGTTTGGATGAAATTACCCCAACAGGTTCACAAAGAAAAAAAAAGAAAAAAAAAGGATAAGAAAAAAAAATATTGTCCTCTTGGGCTTTAATGTGTACTTGACCTCATCTACAAAGTGGTGGAATATAGGCATTAGTAATGAAGGAATTTAGAATGACCAGCTAATGACTGCTTCGGAATGGTCCTCCCGGCGGCATTGACAGCGAATTCTTGCTCCTCGCTGAATTGTATCTACATGTACTTAATGCTTTGTTCAGCCATTCGGTCCTGATATTTTCACCATTACTATTATTTCGCCCTAATTGACGTGGCGTGGTCTCTGAAATTGCGGATGCAAATTATCTTCTCTAAAATGTGTTTTTAAAAATCATTTTTTCCAGAGTCATTAAGTGAAGTGGATGAGAGGCTTCGTGTGACTGGAGTGTCGATTTTTTCCTTTTTTTTTTTTTCTCTACCCTCTCCTAGATAGTTATCTATGGCTATCCACTTATACATGCTGTGTTGCTGTTATCCTACGGATGCTAATTGTCCAGGGAGTGGGCGTTTGGAATCCAGGGAGGGAAAAACAGTAAGCGGCAAAACAGATAAGACTGTTTTGCAGTAGCAAGATGCCTATTTAGGCCAAAGCTCTCATTTTTTTAATTTTTTTTTTTCATTTCAGAGGTCAGGGGACGCACTTTTCTAAAATAATTTGTCACCTCTTAACCGTCATTTGCAGCAAGGTTGATTAGCATAAAAACCAAGGAAAAAAAATTGCTGTAAATGACTGCGGTTCACACAAAAGATGTCAGCTCCCCAGTTTCAATCTCCCTGCCCATGGCCCTTGTGTGACTGTCACTCAACAAAAGAGCATCTAAAGAGGTGGAGAGCTGGAGTTAAAAAGGGGGCGACAAACTACCCCCAGGGCACTGATTAATTTTGTGTTCCTCGTTCTATACAATGTCTTGCTCATCACTTATTTGCATGTAAGGCGAACGAGGAGACAATGGCCTACCTTGCCTATCTGACAGTCTACAGGGACCGTGACAAGTGTTATGAGACAACGCAATCTTTGCCCCCATTGTAGACGTGTCAATTAACATGTTAACATCTTCACTATCAGGCTATCTGACTTTTTCTGTGTCAGCAGCTCAATTAAAGTGGATATATATAGAATGGGTGAATAGCACAGCATTGCTAAATATTGGAAGAAGGACAAGTATTCTTAGGGGTTCCAGAAATGCTGATTTGGATCCATCATAGGTGATGAAGGTGGCTACCTAGGGCCCCAAATCCAGCAAAGCTCATGAAACAGAAGTGGGCATTGGGTTCACATAAAAATCAAGGCTTGTATGTTACCCAACATTGGACATTTGCATTGGAAAGACCTCAACATTTTATTCCAACCTTAAAACTGGATGTGCCATGGTAACTCAATGAGGATTTAGCCTTTGTTTGTTCATGCTTTGACCAGCATTAATTGCCATTTTAACTTTTAGTAGTTCCTATTGTAAAGAAAACCTTCACACATCACACTCAATGAAATGCATTGAGGAAGTAGACAGGAGTGGGTTCCAAGTGCTGCCTTGGAATATAAGCTTTGCCAATTCAGGTTGACCTAATCACCACTATTGACTTCAAGCTCTGATATTCTTCCTTTTGTGATTCTGCAACCCAGTGTATGAAACAAAAAGGCCTTGTGTCACATTTGAAGAGACAGAGCCTTTAGGGGGCGCTATGGCCTGACAGAAGTGGTGTGAGAATCTAAGCAGCAGCCTTGTCCTCTCCAGAGCCTCTAGTGGTGAGGATGCTGTGCTGCAGGCTGCTGCCAAGTTTGTGGTCCTTGGGCACACCAGGGTGGGTAGGACAGTGCAGGGTATGAAATCAGCAAGCAGGAGAGTAGTCAAAGAAGGTCAAGGCATGCAGCAAAAAAGAGAGGTCAGGGACAAGGCCAAGGGTTAGGAGTCAGAAATGCAGAAAATATACACCAGTGACACAGAGGTTATTGAAGACACAGGGGGATACAGAAAGAAACAGGAGATACAGGTGACATGGGGGTCACTGGGGACACAGGGGAAAATAGGAGGAACAGGAACACTGGAACAGCACAAAGGAACAGACAAATAAACAGACTGGGCAGCAAGGTGTTAATACAGGAGCTGGACTAGGAATGGACTGAATTATTCAATAGGAGTAAAGTAAATGCTCAGCAGTGCTAGGTGGCTCTGCACTAGTGAGGACATGTAGCATGAGCACGGAGTGCTGTGTCTAATCCAGCTAAATAGCAATGGGTGACTAAGAGGCTATCTCCTGATTGGCTGGCAGGAGGAGCGGTACTGATTAAATCTGAAAGAGCAGGCGCGCCCAGCTCCGAACTGCCTGCCTGCGCAGGAGAGAAGTGCCTGCCCTTTAGCCATGAAGAGGTAAGTGTGACACCATGAGGATGACTGGAAGTGGTGCTCTAATAAAGGCTCAGCAGTGCCATTCCTTCCTTGGCCACCACATTCCACCTTTTGTAAATTTTCTTGACCTTCAGTGAGGCTCAACATCTCTAACCCAGTCACACAAGGGGACATCGACGGCTTTTGCTTTGGACCACTTCCAGGTTATCACAGTTCCATAAATAATATTTAGAAAAAAAATAAAATAAAATTGTTGTTGAACATACCGCAAGGTCGTCTCCTATTGTGAATGTCCCAGACTGGAACGTGAAAACAAAACCAACAGTGAATTTGTCATGGTCATTGACCGGCCTTCAACGCAGTAATCCTTTGTTTGGAGAGAAGGCTCAGCTGTCCCCAAGGGGGGCCCAAATATGTTTATGGTCTGTGTGAGAGTTTTTCTGTGCTTGGATGTATTAGAACTAGAAGGGAAAACACCATGACCCCCCGCATACTTTACATGAGCAGAATATTATTATCTGTGTGCTGCAATAAACCATCTGTCTGTGGCTTTTCCTTTCTCCCATGGCCCTTATATAAATATGACAACATCTTAGTTTTTTGTGTTTTTCTCCATGACTGTTTATGAATACAAGTGCTCAAACTGTTGCTGTTAGGAAACCAGTCCAGTACCTGAAGTGGACCTGTCAAGCTTGGACCTGTAGAGCCTGACCAAATCATATTATGATGACTTTCAGGCTCCTTTCTTTTTTAAAGTCTGCAGTGCATGCGCCAAAAACAAAAACGTTGATGTATAAAAAAAAATATTGTGCATAAAACAGAGTGCACAGGGGTGCTTTGGGCCTCCCCTGAAGGGGAAGAGCCTTATGTCCCTGTTCTTGGAAATAGTCCTCCAGACATGGGACTAGGTCACCTTATCCCACCCAGGTGAAACCAGGCAGAACCTGATCCTCTTGGACCAGTTGTAACCAGACCATGAGAAAGGAAGAGCAACTGACTAAATAGCCAAGAAGCTGGCCCACAAAATTTCAGGACAGGTTCCCAAGGTACCTGCACCCTTCAGTACATGACCGGTACCAGAGTGATTATCTGGTGCTTTCAGGACGCCACATCCAGCAACTTTAGTGCTTCCAAACCCCTAGCCAGATCATGGGGTTCTCCATCCTGAATTGGGTTAATTTGGATGCTCCTTCTCAAGGAGGACCTAGGTCTCCTCCATCCTCTCCAGCCAAAGGACCTAAACATGGGCCATCTACCTTACAGAGTGTTCCATCTGGTCCGAGATCATATCAGGCAGTATTATACCACCACCATCCCCTGGATCAAGGACGATGGGGGGATTCCCCATTCTGAACTATCCTATCCAAAAGACCAAAAAGCTTTTTAGAATCCAACCTCCAGTAGGGAGAGGATTAGCAAATCACAACCTGTGTGCCACATTGCAAACTAATGCAAAAAAACAAACTCCAAGTGGTCACTGCTCAGTTGCAGGTTTATTGTCAAAAAGGTCAAAAGCTGCAGAAGAACAACCACTGAGGACATAATGGGTTTTACACCAAATGTGCTTCTTTTTGGAAAAGCAGGCATACTTCTCAACTGAGAGGGCAAGGAGGGAAACCCTGAGTATGTAAACAAAGGAAACAGCCTTTCCATCATCCTAATAATGCCGGTCATAAATAATTACTATGCAAAAAATTAGTTGTTTTTGTTGGTCATTTTTTTTCTCCCCTACATCAACATTTACTGTATGCTGGCTTTTAAAAATAACACATGCAATTATTGAGGTTGGTGGAAAGGCTTCTGCGTGCAGTGGTGTACTTGCTAGCCTTTTTATCTTGCAGCACTGAAGCTAGCAATGCACCGTGTTTTTTTCAATTTATTAGAAGTTTAATTATTTGATTCATCTTTGCATTGAAATAAACAATTTTTGTGTTATGATCAATATTTTAATCAGATAAAATGGAAAAGCTTTAGTAATGGCACAGATTGATTTAAAGCATTCATAATTTTGATTGTTAAATTGGTTGAAAATAACATCAAGAGAAAAACACATAGTGTATGCCAAGCCTTAGGTCCCAGGTACAAATCTTGGCAGGATATTATACACATGGAAATGTTATGTTCCCTGCTTGTGCTTCAAACAGATTTTCTCCAAAAACATACTTCTAAACTGGCAACCCCATCCCAATTAGACAGATTTGGGGTTCTGGGCTTTTTCTATGGTAGGAACATTAAATTGTGATCTTAAATTGTTGTCAGTCGCTCTTTCTCCGTAAAACCAGTATTTGGTGGGCTGGTCATAATTGGCCCAAGAGGATCAGAATCTGCCTGGTTTCAGCCAGGTGGGTTAAGTTAACCAAGTTCCCCTGTCTAGAGAATTTCTCCCTGGGGGGGGGGGGGGGGCGAACCTCGTTATAATATTATGGTTTGGCCAGGACCAACTGATTCATATGATGTGCAGATTTTGACAGTTCCCTAAAGCAAATCTTCAAAGGAATATGAAGAATATTATTGGTGATAAAATTGTGCATTTTTATGGAGGCCTATACATCAAACCAAAAGAACAACAGCGAAGGATAATGGGCAGATCGGTGGATTTGGTTCCAATTAGGGAACAGCTGGAAGCTATGACTCTTCTATCTTTAATTCAGTTTTCATAGAATAGACCTAAATAGTCCTTCCAAGGTGGCAGCCATGGTGGTCAACAAGTCTGGAGTTCAAGCATGCCTTCTTCTCTTCCATCTCCATTACACAGTTGGTGCAGCCACCACATCTAAGGACCGGTAAGCTACAATATATAACATTTTCATTCTTAGGTTTAGATAAACTCTAAGCTTGAAGGCAAACTGAATGAGTCTTAGACTTGAACCCAGTGGCTCATCTTCCCGAAGAATATTAAACATTCACTCATTGATTTTGCTTGCGGCTCTCTCATTTGATAAAATGAAGCATTGCGTCCTGATGGTAGGAAGACTTTAACACTAACCATAAATATTTGTGCTTTAATCAAAGATTCAGTAATTAAAGTCGCATTTCTTCCTCCGTTTCCTCTTCAGCCGTACATCTTCCACGTTCTCTTCTTCTCTATCCTAGTGTGAGCCTGGCCTTCCCTCTCGGAAGATCTGTCCTCCCTGTGTACCGGGTAGACGAGCATTGAACGGTGCGGTCTTTCCGAGCCTTATATCATGCTGTTACCCTGCTGCGCAGGAAATACTGGAGTTTTTTCTTTAATAATTTTGGGCATTTACAACCCATCATAAGTAATTCAAAGGAAAATTACCTTGTGCAGTAAATGTCAGAATGGCAGCCAAGTGCTGTAAAACTAGTTAAATGCAACCGAAATTGAGATAGGACCGCAGTCTAACTGCCTGGCCTAGACACCGCGCAACGGATATGCTGCTATGTCAGAACGCAAGGCCAGGATGATTGACATCACAACACGCACAAAATTAACACTTGTCATTGTAAAGTGGACCTGTACTGTAACGAGAACATTTGCATGAACAATATTCATTCTTTTAAATTTAAATTCAATTCTTGTTCACCTTTTTTCTTGATCCCTTGTTGCATTTCAGGGCTTCCGATTTCTTCTTTAGACTTCATGGGAAGACCATGTGACAGGGTAAGTATTGGGAAACTGAGACTTTTTACCAGGAAGTACCCCAACAAGGACCTTCCCAGCTGGGTCATCAGGGATTATTTTAGTAAAAGCTGCAGATTTAAATGTATTGAAAATGACAGAATCTTGTATTAGATTTTAATTATAAGGTATACTGTTTATACACCTAATTACCTAAAGTAATTTTTTTAAGTTCTTTATGTATTAGGAAACTGGTTGGTACTCTATCAGGTTAATATTGCTGCCTGGGTCCCCAAAGGAAAGTGTGATTATTGTTGCAAGTCCCCTTGGGGAGATTCGTCCTTACTTTCTCTGACCAACCTTTAAGGGAAAAGCTTTTCCACTTTAGGCCTCTGCAATTGCAAAGATTTCCATTGAAAGCAATTGGTCAGTGTCCACATTTGCTTCAATTTCCATACAGAATACGGTGTCAGAGCATCCCAAATCATCCATAGTGCATGGCATGCATTCCAATAGTGGTGTTATGCACATGAGTTTAGAAAGTTTAAAGCGCTTGCTTAACTTCAAAATTATGCAATTCGGGGGCTGTTGCTTATAATGCAAAGTGCTATTAAAATTGCACAGCAAGAAAAACACATCATGATGCATGCATAAAGTGCTTTAAAGCAGCTTAAATCTTGCTGAAAGCCAGTGGAGACAATGTCTAAAATCTGAAGGGTACAAGGATAACCAAAAGCCTTCCCCGCACAATTCTCATTGCAAATTTTAGAAAATTACATTGACAGCATCATTTGAAATTTCTGCTTTTATGTAAGAGATGGTAGTAGTTTGCTTACAAAAAAGGGAATCATACACAACAACACGTGAGGATATAGTAGGAGATCACATGTGCAATGGAAACACTGGGGGCTTTTATGTGGCTCACACGGGGGTATATACATTGGAAATGCCTAGATGTGTTTAACACTTCCATGCTTAGTCACAAGCCATATGAGTATACGCAGCATGAAATGCATCTAGCAGCAATAAAGCCTCCCAGTGTTTTCATCATACATGTGATCTCCTACTATTTCTTGTGTTGGTAACAATGAGCTGTGTCATGGTGATGTGGATGCAGCCAGTCCCCTAGCAGCAGTGGAGATCTCTTGCATTAATCATACATAACACTTATTTTTACACAATTCTTGGCACTATGACATTGCAGCACTCTTGGTTTAACTCCCTACCAAGTAATGTAAATCTAATCCACTCATATGTTTTATTACACCACCTAAGATGTTTCAGTTGCTCCTGGTCCTAAGCTACATACACATATCAGATGATTGTTGCACAAGATAAACAGTTGTTCTCGTCTTGGCTAACGTACATACAGCGGTCCCCCAATGTATCAATAGGCAGATCGGAAGGGGCACAGTGCTTTCTTATAGGGAAGATCACACGCTCGTTCATCCACCCCCTTTCCATCCCTATAGAACAGGCCAGTGCTGTGTCCAATGATAGACTCCAGCGAAAATGATCTGACATCTGTAGGTATTATCATAGGTATTATTGCCAATTGCAGGCAAAATGCGTCAGAAGGATGATAGCATTCAACTTAAAGCACAATTAGGCACATTAGTAGATTTGATTTATACATTTTGGTTTATGTAAGTTTTAGATGGTCCTCCATTGCTTAGAAATAAGGAGTTGAAATATGGAGTTGTCATTTTCCATTACATTCTGGTGTATTTCCACAATCAAAAATCATACTGATAGCGTAATGGACTTCCATTGGTCCCAACATTGGAGCAGCACCCTAAAAAGGCGGCACTGCCTAGGTGAGGGTCACTGTATGGGTGATTACAATATTGTGACTCCGGATTGTGCTGCATAATAGACTTTATCTGGAATTAGTCTGGCTTATCTCTAATTTATCAGCAAACTCACTCCTGTCTAAAGCAGTTAGTACATCTTTTGCAAAACCTATTATAGGTCTGATTAAACCCCTCCGGACCCTTTCAATGCATCATTACGTCTAAATCCGCTCACAGGCGCCATTCTTAATGACAGGTGACAGCAAAGGCAGCAGATGAGTCACCCTGCCTTGTTAAAGATGTGTCAAATTGATGGCATCTCGTATTGCTTCACATGGCATCCATACAATGCTGCAATCAAATATTATACACAAACATGTACATGCTTAGTGGCCACTTTATTAAATTCACCTGCTGGGTTTGGCATATAGAACAATGATGAATTCTGATGCTGCAAATACAAGCATGCATGGTAAGGAAGTTCAGTTGTTCTTAGATCAAAACTTACCACCTGGGCCATTCATTACATGTCCAATATACAAGCAGACCTGGGCAGAGAGAGATAACACTTACTCTGCAGAACTTCTCAGGGCCACAAAGGGTGTCCTGGGTTTTTGGAAATCTTAGGGCCTTGTGTCCTTTCTTCTATCTATTCTGCTGCACTACATGACCAAACACTGGTGGGCAGCTAATCATTATATATTCATGCTTAGACATCCCATTCCAGAACCATGGGCATCCCATTCCAGAACCATGAGCATCCCATTCCAGAACCATGAGCATCGCATTCCACAACCATTTCAAAACCATTGACACCCTATTTAAAAAAACATGGGCGTCCCATTAAACCAGTATGGACATCCCATTCCCAAACCATGGGCATCCCATTCCACCACTATGGACACCCCATTCCTAAACAAGGGGCATCTGTTCACTTTGAAGCTCTACCAAACCGTCTGGGAAGGCTTTCCACAAGACTTTGAAAAGTTTACTTATTCAGTCTTAAGAGCATTTGTAGGGTCAGGCAATGGTGTTGGAAGAAAAAGCCCTGGCCCACAGTGGCCTATTCAAGAACAACACAAAGGTGTCCTAAGGTTGAGGTCAGGGCTTGTGCAGGACACTTGAGTTCCTTCACACCAAAATCGTCAAATCATAATGCAGGTTTTGTGCAATTGCTGGAACAAAATATAGCCTTCTCCAAACTTGCACAAGGTTGGAAGTGCACAATTGCCTAAAATAACTTTGCATGTTGAAGCATTACCATAACCTTAACCCAGTCATTTGGAAGATGTCCACATACCTGTTGCTATATATTGTAGTTCAATGTTGATTATCCCAAATCCTTCTTTCTTCCTTTTACAGAATTTCCTGATGGAGTACAGTTTTAGCCCCAAAACCGTGTCAGCTTGTCGCTTTGGTTTTCTTTAATGGTTTAAATGCTTTTGGACCCTACAACTATTGACATATGCCATTATTTACTCATTCTTTTTCAAAGAGGGGACACTGGCAGCCTTTCCAGTAGCATAAATTTGGAAAATAGAAGAACCTTTTGCAAGCAAAGTGGTCGTGTACAGGTTTATCTTATACTTGGGAGAAAAATTGAACCTTTTAAACAAACATTTTAAATCACTGATCACATTGACTGTACCCTTCAGTGATCCCACCTGAACTTGATGATTTGATGGGGTGTCTACGTAGGGTTGGTCATGGTGTATTATAGATAACAGGTGAGACAGAATAGAAATTGGGATCAATTCTACAATAACCGTTCCCCTTTAATCAGTCTTTGCCTTGGTACACATGAACAGGTCCAGTCTAACCAGACCTCTTTCTTTTGGAAACGAAAGTTGTTTCTACACAGCATATGCTTGTACATTTTCTTCATAAAATATGTAGAACTTTTCCTTTAAATAGCTGCCAGCCAGGCTGCTGGAGATGCATAGTGCAATGCACGTCCTTCACACCTCATCCCCCTCCGCCTCTGTCTGTATGAATATGCATCATGCAGCAGAAGCATGTCAATGATTGTTGCAGGGCTGATATGTGTCACTTCTCCAGCTCTGAAGTGCTCAGATCAAGCAATTGCCGCTTGTGAGTTTAGGCTGTCACCCAGACATCACCAGCCCTGCTGAGTTTTAGCAGAGGACGGGTGTGTCATTATGAATTTCCATCTTTAAGGGACAATTTACTGAACCTAAAGTTTCCAAAATGTCCCCTATGTCTGCGGGAAGTCTAAGGTTTCTGTGCATGATAGACTGAATTCTAATCATCTATCATAGGGCATTTTAAGGAGAGAAATATGGAGGCTTCTGGAACATTACTAACATTACTTCGTTTTGTCTGGCAGGGGCTTCATTGCTTTTAATTAACCAAGCCATAACAAGCATGCAGCAAGTGAATGTCAGAGAGTCACTGATTCAAAGCCAAATCAGCATGATGGTCAGAGAACTAGACTAAAGTCTTAGAAGTCATGGTCAACGGGAACTATCACGTATCTCTCATTAGAGGTGTCCTTGATGATCTTTAACCTTTAAAAAGGTCAACCATCAATAATATTTAATTGTATGCAGTTTGGAAAGTTGCTTGCTGGTTTCCTTTAACCCTTGGGGCCTCCAATGAGAATTTCCTGCTATATTTCCCAACTCTGTTCTTGCCCGCTTGGGAATATTTGGCATTTGCATTCACTAACCAGTGTTCCCACTCCTACCGCTGCATCCACCATTTTGCATAATAATAAATTCAAAGGTCCAATGGATGAGTGGTGGGGGTCTGATGGGGAGGGGGGTAAAGGGATCTTCTCACAGTGGTAAGTGTGCAAAGGCTTACAATACGCTATTTAGGTGTTTCAACCAAGCCGTAGTAGGGTAAAACTTGTCAGTAAGAGGACATTGGTGGGGTGTCTGGGGGGCAATGACTTTGTACAGGATTAGCAGTTGAGAAGTGATGCAAGTTGAGTTTCAATCAATTCAATCAATTCACCTCCTACCCCCACCCCCCCACACTGATAATCACAAAATTGGTTTTATGAGGGGTTCCCAAGACCTACAATTTTTTCAAGGGTTGCTCAGAGGTGAAAAAGGTTGAGAGAGGCTGGACTAGACTAATACAGTCATTGATTATACTCTTTTGAATATTTCACAGCCAGCAGCATAAAAGTACTGCATGAGATAGAGAAATAGTGCTACAAACAAACATTTGATATGTAGCTGAACCCAGAATGGAAACCACAGCTTTTGCATAATTCCTAATTATTGAGAAGAGACGTGGTAAACATTGAGATAATGCTTGCATGCCGTACACAAATGAAATCTTCAGGGATGATCTTAGACAACAAGGGGCCCCAGGCTAATGTTAGGCTGGGGTGCCTAATGCACAGCAACCCAAATCCCTGAACTCCTTCTATTTTGTTGACTGAAGGTGTGGACCAAGGACAATTGCCCAGTTTACTCCTTTCCCCAAAAACCAAGCCTGGTAATTGTATTGTCATCACTCTAGATATGGGAAAAAAAGCACAAAGACCGTCAATATTTCTTTTGCAAAATAATTTAGAAACACACAGAGGAGTCAACACCAGCAATCTCAAACCACAATTTTGGATATTAATGTCAATTAGATCAGATGAAAGAGAATGTTTTCCTTTATTACAGTCAGAACTGAAAACAAAATAGATTTACTTTTGCAGATGAGATAAAACACTAGGATCAGCTTAACGGTTATAGATTTTATAAAATGCATGCTAAGTGTGACCCCATACTAAAATCATTATGGGACCCCTGGCCACTCTAATCTCCACTTCTAGTGATACAAAATACTAATTATCTATCAATTGCATAAACCAGTGTATCTGGACCTTTACAACATGGGGAACCCTTGAAATAACTTTCAGGTATTCGGGAAGCCCCTTCTAGAATCACTATATCCACAGCTCACAGTATATTAGTGTCGTGGTTAGTGGGAAGAATGTCATTCATGCAGATAGACAAAAAGATCATTGGTATCTGTTAAGTTGACTCAAAACTGCTCATTGCTCAAGGAACCCCTAGCAACCTCGGGAGTAACCCTGGTTGAAAAACACTGGAACAGAACAAGATATATTCATTTTATTTTACTGCCTGCATAAATTTTGGAGACCGGTATCTCTGGGCCCCATAGCAGCTACATGGTCTACTATAGCTATAGTGACACAATTGGCCACAAAGAACCCTCCCATTGTTGAATAATTGGTAAATCAAAAATTTTCAGGTTTATTATCTTGCCCCATGGTAGTATTGCCTTACATATCACATATACTGAAGATCATATGAGATTACCATTTTTGGTTCATATTAACTTCAATGGACAACAATGTGGGGTTTAGGGGAAATGAGGTTCATAGAAGGCCCAGTCAGCCGTGATGGAGCCGCTTATCCTAAAGTCATCAATGATGTGTTGTCAACGGTTTCCTGTTTTCATTGAAAGCTAGGAAGATGTGATACATAATTTCCTTCAAAAAGCCCCATGACAGTAAGACATGTGAGGTATATTTATGCTGGCTTACTGATCACAACAATGTGACGGATGAGTTAATAATAATTGAATTATGTTCACTAGACAAGACAATCTACAATGAGGCTCTTTACTGAGAGATCTATGCGCAGTTAATTGCTTCCAGAGCAAGCTTACACTTTACTTGTTTGTGGCAGGAATCCTTGGAGAGAAGAGTTTAGAAGACCTTGCTATCAATGTATGCTTCGCTGCTTTTTTATGTATGAGGCGGTTGTGTAGCCTTCCCTGCCATTGCAGAAACATATTTATAGAAAGCACCGTACCTGGTGAACCAACATTTACTGGTCTGTCTCCAATCACATCAAAGCCCATTCATTGCTTGCTGTAGTTGGCTATGGATGGGCCAACCGGGGGGGGGGAGCATTTAAGGGACACCAAAGGGGGTAGGGGGGGGGTGTGTGTCAAAGAGATATAAGTCTAAAGAGTCCAGAGTAGCAGCAAATGTAAAAAGTCCCAGTTGCAATGTCCTTGGTTCGGTGGATGGGTCAATGTTACATCACCTGTTGGTTGCTGTAGTTTGGTAAATGTTACATCAAAAGACAGAATTAAATTGCCAGCTTTAACTTCTGTGACTACACAAATGGGCTTATTCAATAAAGATCAAACTAGGGACATGATGAATGAATCAGAAGTCATTTTTATTGGTCATCCTCCAGTGATGTCACAGGCTATAGGTTGTTATAGTTGGCCATGGATGGGCCAATCTTACATCAAGGGGAAAGTATCAAAATGCCAGCCTTCAATGCTCTGGCTACACAAACAGTTTCATCCAAAACAAGGCGCTGTACAAAGGACATGGTGAACCAAACAGAAGTTATGTTTTACTGGCCTGCCATCAGTAAAGTCAAAGGCCATTGGTAGCTCTAGTTGGTCATGGATGGGTCAATCTTATATCAAAGGGCTTATATGAAAAATGTCAGCCTTTTCAGCCACCACTACACAAAAAGGGTGATGTACAAAGGACATGGGTAACCAATCAGGTGTCATCTTTCAATGGTCTGCCTTCACTCAAGTCAAATCCCATTGGTTGCTATAGCCAGGGCAATGAATATTTAAATAATAACATTTTTCTTTACAGCTGTTGAAATCCGGCTTTCTTAGTCAAATCTTCATCAGACTGACTGAATGGTACTGTCTATGGCCAGTATAAAAGATCGTTTTAGACAACATGGGCCCCTGAGCCCCAAATGCAGAACATTCCAGCTTCCTGCACTGCCTGCCATTTAGGTAGTAGGGCTCTGGAGATTGTGAAGGCCATGCCCTGTTTGCCTACTATATTTCAGACCCAGGTTGGGTTCCAGCCAAACAAATTTGTAGCATTGGGCTTTAGATAGACCATAAATATCAGTTGTACCAAAAGTGTAGGAAAACCTGCGCAATCCATCTCATCCACCTATAATATATATAATTGTCCGCTTCCTACATCCTGCAAACTATAATATGCCATCAATTCCCTGGGAGAACAAGATATTGAATTAGGTACATTCTGGCATCCTCAGCATCTGTTACAAGGGCCCTGAATTAATACACTTTCATCAGTGAATCGGGGTAATCCAGCAAACCTAGAATGGATTTCCTAAAAGTCATTTGCTATTTGTTAGCAAATGTTTTCAATCCTGGACTATATCCATTCCAGGTTTGCTGGATCACCCAGCTTCACTGATGAAGGTGTATTCTCTCCACCCTTGGAGAGCTTTATTAAATCAGGGCCAAGGTCTTTTCCTATTGGTGCTTCGAATTTGCATAGCACCACCTAGTGCCTGAAAGGGAGAACAGCTCCCTGACTTTTGTAAAACCTATATTTTAGCCAGAAACAAAAGCACATTTGTCATACAGCAATGAGTTCCTATTTCTTTTATTGCCATTGGTGTCTTCTTATTCTGATGCAGCAGCCATTTTTGGTGGATGCAAGGAAAGGAAGTGAGGGGAAAGGAAGTAAAAAAATAAATAATGAGGAAAAAGCAAAAAATAAAATATAAAGTAGAAAATTCCAGCTAAAATTAAGTACAAATACCAGCTACATTAAAATAAATAAATAATCAGTGTTTGCTGTTTTTTTTCACCATTAAATTCCGCCAAGGTTGAATGATGATTGGACACCCATTGATTCCAGTTCATAGCCCAGTTCATAGCTATACATGCTCTGTATCAATATTAAAATAATTTTCTGTATTCACGTTGTCCATTCATGCCGGATTCCCTCAATCTTTCACTATTCACACAACCCGGCATACAGACAACACCTGAGTCGCGATTCCCCCGCTGTCATCCACCAGTATAACGCGGTTATGCTACATGATTTAACCCTTGCCACCAACCAGACAGGGGAAATGCCTTTCTGCGGGCCCATCTGCTCCTGTGAAATAAAGTGTCTTTTGTAATAAACTGCAACATTTATCAAATTAGCTCCCATGATCACATTTAGATCTTAATGATTTTTTTGTAAATAAGATGAATTTTCGCCTGTCACTGGAAATATTGTTTTATTAAGTCAGGCAGCTCGGAGAGGTGTACGAAATCCTAGCCCAAAAAAAAAATCCTATTTTGAAATTGTATGTGACGGGTAGATAAAAACTCAGCCCCTGTTCAGAAACGTGTTTTATAGATCTGCAGAGGAACCCTGATAGAAAAAGTCCCCGGATGGACAGTGGCGGGTAAGGACATCCTAAAACCCTCATATTAAGCCTATGTTAAAGTTCAATTTATTATTATCATAAAAGTCTGTGGGGTCAATTTCTGACAATGCTTCCAATCCAGGTTCATGTGCTTTCAATGGCAGCAATGAATTCTCCACAAGTGAATGTCAGATTCCCTGCTTTTTAAAGAGCCTTATGGAAACCTAAATAATAAAATCAATTTTTTTTTAAGTTTCCATCTGTTTTATGTCTTTTTATGTCAAAAAGGTGAAAGAGGTGAAAGTTTCTGTTGGGTACATAGCTGGAATTAGATGCTCTGTTCATAATACCGGGTGATCCTATTGCTGAGATCCTTGTTCAGTGACTTCCTGTTATAGGATGACAACGCTCTGTCCCTGACTCCCAATTGTTCCCCTGTGTTGTCATTCTCATACAGGCATCCAGTGAGGGCTAGAGGCAAATCCTTATACCTGCGCTGTGCCTCTGCCTTCCCCAAGATTGCTGGGGGAATGCTATGTATCCACATCCATGATGATAGTTGGTGATATTTGGGGGTAGGTTTTAATACTCAAAGTAATATAACAACTTTTTTTTAATGCAGCCAATGTAATCAGTTCTTCTAGGTGTGACTAATAACTGGCCTAGCTCCTCTGCCCCTCCCTACATTACTTTTTATGCAGCTTCTAGAGAAACAGTGAATGGCAGGGGAGGACATAGAGAGGTGCAAAGAGTGCCATTGCAAGACCCTCCTTGGCCAACGAGCACCCACAGGAGCTCCACGTCAGTTCTGCACAGGAACCTACTGTTGGCTAAGACTGGCACTAGTTAAGTTGTATCCCTCCTTGCATTTTAGAGCCTCTTCTGTTCTTGGAGCGCTTAAATACTGTCTCTGCTGGGCCAACTCCTCCACCTCTTCTTGCACAATCCAACTCCGGGACAGGGAGAAGTAGAATTATTTGACATGTCTGGAAATTATTATACAATGCACATATTCTTAAGATTCTCTGCCCATTATAATATTATTACTATAGCAAAACCTAAAAAATATCACTTGTGTGACATCTTCAAGTCTACTCGGGCTGCTGGCGTCAATTCCAAGATGGTGGCACCAAGCATGTAACTCAAGACTATTGGATGTCTACATTACAGTATAAAATATAATTCTGTTAAATGCACATATAAAGCTAAAATTGTTGCCAAAATGAATATATGGGGAAGGGATCACTTTGGGCAAGAGGGAGAAGGTATTTGGGTGACCTTTTCGTTTGGGCATCATGGACACATCATGCCATCGAGTTGGCAGAAACAATACAGTAAGGGGTAGGGGGGTGGGGGGCAGTAAATTATATAATAAATCTTCGGCCAGGTAAAACAATTCCCTTAAATGTGTTTCATCTGCGTATATAGCTGTCGGCTGGAGTTGCCCTTTACCGAGCCTTGCAAAAGAAAAAAACAATGAATACAGCCCCAGCTTCTAGGAGGAAAACACAAGTTTATCATAAATAAACCTGGCCGCTGTTTACCGTCTGCAGGCGACAGGACAGACACATTCTCTTCTCTGTCAGTCATTGTAAAACGTTGCCCAGAAAAGGTTTCATTCTCCGCAATCAATAACGGCAGACTTTCCCGAGGATGATTACTGGGGATTAATGGACAGCGGAGGTGAGATTAAGCCGACATCTGCATGATACTCTCGTCCTGTGGCTCTGCCGCTATCGAGCCGACTTCCCAGAATACCTTTCAGTGCTTAGAGAGAGCAAAACCGACCCCATCTTACCATGCAGTTCACACCTCATTACATCCAACGTTAACTTTAATTCCGAATTCTGCGGCGGCGGACAAATAGGTACAAACAGCACCGACGCATGGAACCAGAATATAATTGGAGTATAGAGGGGACGCTTCAGTCAAACATGAAGGTTTTGCATTTACCTAAATTCAGGGACACGGACTATCTGCTATTTAGAGGCTACTGATGGGTATTTTCCAAATGACGCTAAAGATGGCCACACAAGGGGTAATTTTCAAGTTAATAGAATCAGGAATCACACATAGGAGCACAAAAAAATGACTGAAAGTGATTCTGGTCCTTAATGATGGCACGGGTCCTTGCTCTTCTCATCTGGGGGTGGCAATGTTTGGTACTTGATGCACACCATCCAAGAGACCCTTTTGTATTGTACAGTATTGGATAAAAGTTATGTTTGGCAATAAAAGTCTTCTCCAGCACATCCCAAAAATTCTTAATGTGGTTAAAATCTGCCTTTCTGGTGACCAATCCATGGGTGAAAATGATGTATCATGCTCCCTGGACCGCTCTTTTTCCGTTTAAGCCCAATGAATCCTGACATTGTCATCTTGGAATGTGCCTGGCCATTTGGGAAGAAGAAATCCATTGATGGAAAAACCTGATCATTTGGTATGTTCAGGGAGACAGTTGACCATTTATTGGGGCAAGTATTGTTGCCAAACCTATACTTGATCAACTGAAGCAACCCAAGATCAAAACACTGCCCCCCAAAAGGTTCCCCAGATAATAAAAATGCCCTCATTGGGCACCCCTAGATCATAACACAGCCTTCCATGGGCACCCCAAATCATAACACTGCCCTAGACTTGTGCACTTAGCTTAGACAGGTAGTTTGTATATTAAAGAAAATATATATATATATTCACTAATAATATTTTCACACAAAAACAGGCAAACTCACTAACTAACTGTTAGTTCCCTTTACCAACAGTCCAGCCCAAACTAGTGCTGTGCAGGACTCTAAGGCCTTAACCATATAGCTTTTCCAACAAATTCTGTGTCTTAACTCACAGTTCACCTTGGACCTCCTCCCAGCTCACCAACCAAGACAGAGCCACAGGAAAGAGCAGGCTGGGAGTTTATATCCCCAGCCTAATTTCCAGGATGGCTTTAACTGAGACAATTACACTTGAATATCCCCAGGCCTCTTTAGCTCCCCCATCTGCCCAAGAAGCTTATTGTCATTCAGCCTGATACTTCAGCACCCCCTACAGGTCAAAAGGAAAACTGTCCGATTACACAGAAAAATACTCTGCATATAACATGTATCTGGGCCAAATGTACCTATCATCCTGGATGAAACCCTGGGTCCTTGTTGGCCACTGTTACAATACACCCACACACCGGTAGTCCCTGGGTTAAGGACATCCGACATAGAGACAACTCTTAGATAAGAATGGGGCTTCCCTACTCACTCCTGTGCAGGATGGGGGCTTGAGGGGGTGTGGGGGTGGTTTGTATGACCGGCAGAAGAAATATTTTGATTAACACAGCTGAGGTTGTGGGTGATATTTGGGGGTGAGCTCTTTCTGCAGCCTCTTGTAACTCTTTAATGACTAAGACAAACTCTGCAGTTGTTTCTTGTTGCATATCAAAACACAGCTGTCTAGGCTCCATAAATATTTTTTGCTTTGTTTGTGATTAACTCACAGTGAGGATTTTACACAGTAACTGACACCACACTGCCGAATAATATGTTGAGACAAACATCTGTCCTAATTGCATTTATTAAAATAATGTACCTGTTCCAACTTACATACAAATTCAATTTAAGAACAATACTACAGTCCCTATCTTGTATGTAACCCGCAGACTACCTGTACACACACACTTTCAGTTTACCAGATTAACACAGCTCTTTTCAGACATACCATCCCTAATTACCTCAAATTATTCTGCAGATAGAATAGATTGGGTTGAAATTCCTATTCTGACTCATTTACTTGTTTATGTAAATTTCATTTTGAGCTATTGAGCACTGAAAACACCAAGAGCTTTACAAAAAATGCAGAAACAGTAAAACTTGTGAAAAGGAGCCTTGAGCTCCTCCTGCTGTCTAAAAAGAAGATAACATAACAGTATTTCATATATACTGTACCTAAAAAAATATTAAGCATAGCACGTTTTCCTCACCATTCTAAATAAAGGTTATATAGACTATCACTCTGCCTTTCCTTTAAGGAACAAAGAGCAATATAGGATTTGATGTCTGGTAGCATAAAAAAGGACAAGGGTATGAGATGAATGTAGCAATAACTGTACAGGAAGATGTCTGACTGATGATGCCATTTCATAGCCTTGAAGGAAAAAAGATGAGTCTGAAGAGCTGCAAACCACCCAGAAGTCAGTGAGCCAATGTTACTTAAAAGGTGGTAGGTCCTCAAAAGCAAAATATTATTAGTAATCTATAATAAATTATGTAAAATGTAATACAAACATATTATATATTTTTCTTCTGCTATTTTAAGCTGCTCTTTCTAGAACAATGCAGATTTCATATGGTGCACAAAGACTGCTTAGCTGCCATTTGTACCCCCTTCTCATGTTAAATTGAATGCAATCTCATTTCAGGGCTTCCATGGTGCAGTAAGATACCCTAAAGCTGGGTGCCAGGGCTTCTAATATATATGCTTCATATACAACATATCTTACATTACTTTTAGAGCTGAAGCATCCTTTTTATACACAGTTCATCATCATTCCTAATTCTTCCCCCCAAAAATGGCAATGGTACTTACCCATCTAGAGGACAACTGTAGAAAAAGGGTGCTGAAGTTCCCCTTCCTTGGTCACAGTAAGCAGCAGCTACCATCTTGATGGGATCATCTTGTTCTGAAAGCAAGTTCATAATGTTAGACTGACAGCACTGTGACTTTTTAACATGTACCCAGATTTGGAATCTGATTGTTTTTGGATAAAACTGGGCTCAAGACCAATAGTGCGACAATTGAAACATGAGGCAAACAAAGGATATTTTTTTCAACCTCCCACAGAACTCAAGTGGGCACCATGACTACAATTGAGTCGATTTTAAAAAATTGTACTGTTGCATCAGTTATACACCACATCAGCCTCTCTCAATCTTTTTAACATGAGGGAACCCTTGAAACGTCTTGGGGAACCCCGGCTCAAATTACTATATTCACAGCTCACAGTACATTAGTGTGGTGGTCAGTGAGAAGACTGTCTCTTATATTGCTGGCCATTGAGAAAGATTCCAGTCCTACCGCTAGCCAAAAAAATCATTGGTGTTCATTAAACTGACCTGAAAGGCACAAATTGCTCATTGCTCAAGGAACCCCTAGCAACCTCTGGAGGAACTCTGGTCTAGACACTGGTCTCTCCAGTTGTTGTCCAAGTTAGACACCATTTCCACCAATATGGGACTGTGACACCACCATTTGGAGGAGCCCTGGTTGAGAAACACTGCACTACATGGTCAATGGTTTGTAGACCATTATACCCAAAATCTTGTTGGACATCCTATTCCAGAATCAGTGCCCTTTATTACAGAATTGCCCCACTATTTCTTTGCAGCTCTACTGGCCTCCTCTGGGAAGACTTTTTACAATATTTTGGAGGATATTTGTGAGAATTTGTACCTATTCTCCTCAAAGCATTTGCAAGGTTGGGTACTGGTGTGAGATGAGAAGACCTGGTTCACATTATGCTTTCCATTTTATTCCAAAGGTTTCCAGTGGGGTTGAGGTCAGGGCTCTGTGAAGGCCATTCGAGTTCCTCCACACCAGACTGGTGACACAATGTCTTTGGAATTGGCTTTGTGCAAAGGGTGCAGTCATGTAGAAACACAAAAATGGGCCTTGACAAACATGTTTCGACAAAGGAAGGGCACAATCACATAGCATTTGGCAATGGCCATACCCTACACCGAGACCATTTGAAGAGTCTAATATGGAGAGGTGTCCACATATTTTGGCCATATAGACAAATGTGATGGTTAGATGCCCACCAACCATTGCCCATTGACTTTACCTTTAAATGGGAGTAAGATGACATCATTACAAATCAGGAAAAAAATACCACAAATTGTAGAATTTATCTTAATATTAGCAGTCAAGTATAAAAAAACAAAGCTCATAAGAAAAACAATTTTTTGTCTCCTTAAAATCCCACGATCCTCTGCTACATATTGGCCGGCATTGAATCATGGGAGTTTTTTACTCAGGCACAGATGGAGGGCTACGAGTTGTGTTTGGCTTTGTGTCTATTAGAATTTGTACAATAATCTCCACCCACTTACATGGCATCATCTTGTTGGGAAAACTTCCCAGGGAAATGTGGAGAGCAGCTCGAAAAAATAGGATTGCTCAAGACATGAGCACCACCAAACAACGTATGTTTTATTATCGGTTGTTTCAAGAGCAGTTTGGAGTTGCTGCAAAACATCTCAAAAGTGGAGGAGTACGAATGAAATTTCCCTGATTTCGCAATGGTTTATCAGTCTCATGGGCTGCACTCAGAGCTTCGAGTGAACCTTGATTGATGGAGGAAACTATTTCTGAAAATTCTTTCTTGGGAAAGGTCTATATCCACTTTGCACACTGGTGGGCTAGTGGTCATGCATTGAACTCAGAACGGAGATCATTGCATGGCCCAGGCAAAAATAACTGGTTCAGACAGTCTTCACCCCTGTGAAACCAGTGCCAATAAAGGCTGCAGGTATCACATTTCTCCTTCCCCTTCCATTCCATTAAATATTTCCATTTGCAAGGGTCTGTTGTGCTGGAGAACCTGGGAGCAGACATACTGTACATGTTCAGCATCTCATGCTGAGCCCCAAAGACAAATTGGGGCTTTATTTATAAAACAGGGAATCAGACTTTCCATCAAACATCACCTTAGTAATGTCCGCAAAATTTTTTTTTGCGGAGGTGGGTGGCAGCCCCTATATTGTGACCCAACTATTCGGTAAGCACCCAAAGCCGTGTGGTTCCTGAAAACTGTTGTGCAATGCAACCGGCTAAAAGGGGCTTGGGAGAACGCTGTACTTTGTGGGAATCTTCCAGGTCCATGTGCTTCAATAGTAGTAACAGATTTTCCACCAGTGAATGTTTAAGGGAATGTCAGAGTCCCTGTTTTATAAACATACAATAAAAATACAAAGCATGCAAAAATGCATGGGCGGAACCATTAAAAATAACAATTCAATCTTTAACTTGGATTTCAGTATGGAACTGCCCCTGTCTACAGTGCAGGACCAAGGTCTTCTGGCATTCAAGGGGAAGGCTGCAGATTTTTCCTTGGCCACCAATGACCCTGTTTGGGTTTCTTTTACCCCCTTTCGGTCCCCCGTGGCACCGCCATCCTTCATTTGTTCTTCCACTTGTGGAAAATCTTCAGCCATCTTGATTGGCCATGCTGGGATGACCTAATAATACATTATCTCAGCAACTAACCCGGCTACTAAAGTCAATGCTGCACATGCACAGCTCAGCATTTTGTTAGAAACCTGGCACAATCAGGCCGGTAAGACGCATTATTGCAGAAGGAACATTGTCTGGCCCATTCTGCAATATCCACCTGACTGATCATATAAACTTTTAATTCCACTTTAGGTTCTACTCTGGCCTCTTGTATTAAAGCCATTTCTTCTGCTGCCTGTGTCTTGGAAGGATTTTCTTTCATTTCTTGTTTGGCAGACAAAACAAAAGTGAAAGTCCCTCCTAAACAGTTGTCCCAAAGTGGTGATACCATTGAAATATTTCCCCTCTGTTCCAGTTCCTTTTTCTAAAAACAGCTATCAAAGACACATATTGATGCAGCCCTGTAATAATTTAATGTAAGTATTCTAAATGCAAGCAGTGTGAATACCCAATTTCTGCCTTGTGCTGCTTCTCCATTCATTGTCCAGGTACAGGCTGGGGGACGGACAAGACCTGTAAGGTTTCCTGCCCTGCCATGTAGTGTTGTGCTGTGTAACAGAGCTATGTAACCTCAGCATTGGAGGTATAGAAGTACATATCCTGTAGAAGGTAAACCAGCTCTCTATTGCTGGTCTATTTTGCCGGTTGCTTAGAATTCAGCTTTGAATTAATTTCCACCAATGGCCTTTGTAATGATGGTCACTGGGACCAATAAAGATGGCAAACCTCTATTTAAAGTTTTTTTAAAAAAAAAGTTTGGGCTTTAGATAAGCTTTTGACATTTTCCTGAACTTAGCAACCTACAAAAAGAAAATGTGGGAGGTTCAATCGGCATGGAAGCATCAGAAAGTTATGACCTCCTAATGCCCCCAAGTCGAAGTGCCTGGAGTTGACTTTGAAAATTCATTTCATTACAGCGCGAGTTTATATTATAAAACAACACGAGTTCAGCAGCCCTGGAATAGTCTTAATATGAACATTTTTTAGTTCTGTAACTGAATCTTCTCCAGCCAACTTTATTGCTAAAACAGAAATGGAGAGCAATTTCATACCAGGGACATTAAATAATATCTCACTCTTTTATTACATTTCCCCCAAAAAAAAGGAAACCTAAAAACCTACACCTTATATAAAGAAACAAACTTTTAATAAGCCGACCGAGAGGTGTTTCTGTAACTTTCTGCTACATTAACCCTGTGAATGTTTCTTAGAGAAAGCAAAAAGGCTTTGAAACAACATATGCTGCAACTAAGCGGGTGATTGGTGGTGGCATGACCAATGGTGATGACCACAATCAGCTAATAAAAATGTAGCAAATACAATATAAATCTTATAAAATATTTATGTTCTGAGATAAAGCTAAAATCTAAATCATTTCCATTGACAAAGAGTGACGGATAAAGAAACGAGCACTGTACCCAAGCCTGTTGCTCTTCTCCATTGACTTGTACAACGGTCATTCTTCATTAGGAGACGGATTCCTGAATGGCATTGGGCGACAGCTGTACACATGCCAGATTCTCGCCCAAGACGAGCCCGAAAGTTCAGACAAAAATCATCTCACGTGTGTTCATAGCCTTAGGATCATAGATGACTGAAGCAAAAGCCAATCAACTCACATTTTTGGGATAAGGTTGATGCAAATTAGTTTTTGCATGGTTTTAATTTTTCACTTTTCTAGGCTCATACCAATGCTCTTAGATGAATAAGCATCTAGAAGACCATATAGGCATCGGACCTCACACCAATAACCAATCCTTGGTTCATTGGAGTAAGGAAGCAGTAATCATACCACAACCTCACTGCCCATCTACACTTAATCTGAATGTAGGCTAATGCTAACTTAGCAAATGCTAAGGTTTCCTTCTGTTCACACCTCCTTTTTGATACTGAAGAAAACTTCTTCCAAAGCCTGAATCTGAGCCATGGGGTGTCAATCTCCTGGGTCCCCAATGGCTCCCAATGATTTTCCCATTTTCCCCTCTGACATCCACATTACCAATGTATAGTATAATGAGTGCATATTAGCAGGAAAAACCAGTAAGTGCTCTGGTGGACTTAAAGGGTGCATGAGCACCAAAAACACAGGGCCCTTGAAAAAATTTCCTTAACAATGCCAACAGCTATCGGACATGAAGAAAGGCTTGGTTTAACGAGCTTCTAAGGCTTTTATTACATAGTCTAGAGAAGTGTTTCTCAACCTTGAAATAACTTTACCTGTCTTCAGGGAACCATTTGAACAATTACTATATACACAGCTCACAGTATATTAGTGTGGTTATCATTAGGAAGAATACCTCTTACATATCTGGCCATTGGGAAGAATGTCACCCTCACAGATACCAAAAAGATCATTGGTGCCACTTAAACTGACCTGAGAGGCACAAATGACTCATTGCTCAAGGAACCCCTGGCAGCTATTGGAGGAACCCTAGTGGAAAAACACTAATCTAGACACGGGCCTATTAATGCAAAATGATTCCCCACTCACATCTGGTCTTTTTTTCCAAGTTTGACTCCAATTCCACCAAAATGGGACTGTGACGCCATCATCTGGAGGAACCCTGGTTGAGCAACCCTGCACTACATGGTCAAAGGCTTGTGGACCATGACATTTCTGCAGCAGCTATGGTAGAGATTGGAGTTCTGGTGGAGAACCAAAAACTGAACCCAGATTTTTAATTTAGAGAACAACTGTCTTTTTAAATGTTGACATCTCTGCAAACGTCCCCCGTACACATGAGAACCTAAAAAATGCTGCGGTTACAAGTTAACCTTCACTTTCAAGGTTGATGTATTTTTTTTCTACCGCCGATAAGCAATTCTCTATTTTGTAGAGCGGGGTAGAGTTAATCTCACAGACTAATCAAGGCCATTTGGGGCTTAGAGGAGTATTTTATTTTTTTATGCAAACTTGAGTGAGTAACATGATCTCGGAAATTGAAGAGAGACCAATCTTATCTTTGTCCCCGAAATGAAAGTATTTCAGGTATTCGTTTTGTCTGCAGCAAAGGAATGTCAGCAAAGGGATTGTGTGCACAGGATGTGCTGTGTGTCGTCTGAATGTTGGCAGGAAGCCACGCTTAATCAAGACCTCGTCTCATTCGCAGATGGATTCACTAATACACAGAGCAGGCGTGCGCAAATCTTGTTTTATAGGAAGCAGCTACTGGCGATAGTCGTAGATATATTTAAAGAGGGGTTTAGGCACCTGTCGGAAATATAGATCTGGAAGATAAGGTTTTCATTTATAATGGAACGAGAGGCCGCTGTACTCTCCTTTTTCCATTTTCTTTCCGAGAGGCCTCTCAGCAAAATCCAACACTGGGATTGGATTGTCTGATTTTGTCTCTGCTTGTGCCCTGCAGGAAAGTTCTCACTTATTTTTTGAGTCGTGGAACAGAACAGGAAGAGAGGGGAAATAACCCCACTGGGGACACAGGCCGCAACAAACAACATCCTACGTTCCATCCATTTTCCACTCGATTCTATAAGTTGCAATTGAACAGCAAGCACTAAAAACAGCGCATCCCAAGTTTTGGAAACAGAAAAAAAGTAAATTTTATCAAATATTGTAAGCGAAAAGTGTGCAGGCTCGGCAACGCATCCATCTTCCCTGTGAGAGATAAAAGGATACAGATCATCAATACTTCATGTGAAATGATGTTTCCATGCATTCAAAAAATGCTACAATTGCTTAACATCTGTAAAAAGGAAAAGGTTTCCTATTATAAAAACAAGATGCAAACTTGCTAACTGTGCCCGTAGCAACCACATTTCAGATAAAACGATGTTCTTGTATGAAAATAATGTGACTGGGTACAAGGAGACATTTTTCTTCTGTGGGGTGGTATGAAAATAAACAAAGCTATAAAATAACAAGGTATACGATACTGCAAAATGAAATAAAGAGTTTACTATAGGGAGAAACATTTGTGGAGCACTGTCTATTATAGCTTTATGGCCAAAAGTATTGAGATGTCTATCCAAATTATTAAATTCTGGTGTCTGCTGTGCAAGGTCACAAAGATACCTAAAGCCGATCACCACAATTTTTTCTTTGTATAAAAGAACAGACAATCCTTCTTTATAAAGTAAAAATTTGCTTTTTTTTCCTTTAAATGCTTTTTTTAAATAAAAGAGGCTAAGCCCCTCTCCTTCTGTTTTTACCGCTGCAGCAGTAAATAATAAATGGGAGCGCAGAGCCTCCTGGGATACATATGTCAAGTATCCCAGGAGGCTTCAGACGGATCCTCCTGCGCATGGCTGAGATCTGGCATTCACAGAAGAAGCTTTTTAGTCATTGGCAAAAAAAAGGTGCTGATCTCACGCATGCGCAATGAGATTGGAATTTTTTGTCTTTGCAAATGCAGCAGCATATGTATCCTGTGCCTACGCAGTGCAAGATCAGGTAACATAGGCAGAAAAAGCAAGAACAAGGAAGAAGATGGTGGAGCCTGTCGCTTTCTCCGCTTCAAGAAGGAAGATTCCAAGATGGCATGGGAACGACTCAAGGACAACCCTGGCAGAGATCTGCAGAAGTAAAGACAAGTAGGATTTTTTATTTTAACTTTAGTTCTGCTTTAAAGAGGACCTTCCATAAAAATTGAGCACATTCTGGGCCCCGTTCCCAAATGACATACTATTGCACCTGAAAAGAAGAAAGATAGAACTAGGTTTGCATAAAGCTGTCATTTAACCACGGTGTCTGACCAAACTGACATCACAGTCCTTCTCTGAACATTTCCAAGAGATGCAGAGCAGACGAAACCTTCTTATTAATATTATACAGGATTAATATAGCACCAACATATTACACAGTGCTGTACATTAAATAGGGGTTGCAAATGACAGACAGATACAGACTTTTAATTTACAAGAAGAAATTTGTGCAATGGGCTGGGGTGTCTTCTTATGAGTTTTTCCTAATCTGAATTTACCAGAAATCTTTCTACAAGGAGAATGATGTCCAGCCAGCAATATGAAAGTCTGGGTCTTCTCCCTCTGTCCAAATTTCCTACTCTTAGTAAGATATTTGGGAGGGTAACCAGACTAAGAAAGTGAACTAAAAATTTTAATGGAAGTCCACTTTAAGACAATATTGTCCTTCTAACCTTGTGGCAACAGTTTGGTGAAGACCCTAGTTCCCCCATGACTGTGTACCTGTGCACATAACTGGCTATAAAAAAAAACTTCCTTTGGTACCAATTTTATTGCCGATTGTGGGCCAGGTCTTCTAATTCAGCATCAGTACCTCCCCTCATCAGGCAAAATGGACACAAATATCCATAAACACCCCCATAAATCTTGTGGAAAGCCTTCCCAGAAAAATGTAGATCGTTATAATTGCATGGAGGAGTAATTCTATAATAATGTCAATGGCTTTGGAACGGAAAATCCAACTAATTTGTACAAGTGTGATCGTCAGGTGTTCAGAAACTTACAGCACACACTTGGCCTGATGTATTAAAACCAAGACCGGAAAAGATAGACTATCATGGGTGAACCTGGGTGATCCAGCAATGGATTTCTTAAAAAATAATTTGCGAATAGTTGGCAAATGTTTTATTTCTGGACCAGATTAATTCCAGATTTGTTGGATCAGCCATGTTTTTCTATGATAGTCTATCTTCTCTAGTCTTGAAGCACTTCAATAAATCATACCTAATATGTTCAAAATTGAAAATGGTGGTGTGAAATGCATACAAGGCATGTCATTTATCAGTTAGGTCAGCTTTTCATTAGGTCATCATGGTGCACCAATCAACTCCTGCTCCTCCTTGATGGCAACCTGGTGATCCAGGAACCCCCTGCTTGAAATACAGAATAGAATGTCAAATTCACCTGCTATTCGTAGTCTGTCGGTGGGTTTAGAATACGCTGCACAATAGAGAAAACTGAAGTCTCTGACCTGTCTGTGCTGCCTGGCAGGAGTACTTGTATCTTGAGACAAGCTGGACAGAATTACAAATCTTTGGGAGCTAAGACAGCTCACGTTACTGTTATTCAGCTTTGCATTCATCCATATTTGAAAGTTCAGCATTAAGCTATCCTGTCTAAAGCTTAAAACAAAGTTGTGTAGGCGTGTAAATGCGACATAATTACAGGGTATGATTCTGGCCAATATGTTTTTTTCTTCTTTACCACACATATTGGAGAAGAGCTTGGCACCTCTAGCCACAAGGTGACCTTTATGCCTATTTATGCGGCCCGGCAGCTTGCACAGCCCAATATGAAGCTTTTAGAGAGACATATCCACTCCTGTCCTCCCAAGTGCATATAATCTGTGTCGCTATGGTGGGGATGGAGGGAAGGAGGTGAATAAAAAAGCAGAGCTTTGTGTATCATCAACAAGTGACAGAGTACAGACCTGAACCCCCCCACACACACAAATCCCTCACATTATATGCCGGAGAGTTATCACTGAAGCAAAATGGCACAAATACCTTGTTTTGCCTGCTAAACCAAGCAAATATGACACATGGAAATCACAAATGCTGAATGCAAAAATGTCTGCAGATTTGAAGCGGAAGAAAAGCTATTTTTTGCACCCTTTTCCATAGGCCGAGTGCTATAATGTATCTGTGTTGTGGATTTGCTGGTTGTTGGCTTTACTGGGGGCAGACAGGTGGATTGTCTCATGGACATGCTTTATCTCTTCTACAGTAAAATATGGCTTTATGGTTAACAGAGATAAAAAAAAAGACTTACAGTTTGTAAACTGGAGGATTTAGGATTTAGGTGGGACTGTGAGAGTTATGGGTGGTCAGCATGGTATGGGGATAGATTAAAGGAGATGTGATTTAGGAGTGTCTGTATATACAGTGTATAGATACACAGAGTTTGTATATATAACATACACATATACACATGCAGAGATGTACATATTTTATATTGAAATCATTTCCTAAAAAAAAATATCAAAGAGATAAACTCCCTAAGGTGCAGTGATTTCTGGGGGAGTCCCCCTTTTGTGATTGTAGTACAAGTGATTTTTGCTGGGGAGATCCCATTACAATTGTTTTTATGGGGGATTCATTTTGCGCCTGGGAAAACTTCTTCCAATACACTAAACCTATGGGCTTTTTTCTAAAGTGCAGTTCAACAAACTTTTTTTTTAAGTTTTACTACATAAAATTTAGAAGGAACTGCTGAGTTTTTTAGGGTCATTAAAACAAATGGCATTACATTTTTTTTTTTCGTTTGTTTGTGCAGGAGTTTAGGAGGTAGGGTGGTTGGCCTGCTGTTTTCAAATGGTTTACCATGCAGCAGCTCCTGGGCGGTGCTCCACGTGGCATCTCGAGGGTGGTGCACCATGCGACATCTCACGGGCGGTCAACTGCCCATTCATTCCCATAAACTTGAATGTGAACACTTTTCAAACATCTACTGAGTGGTTTCAGGAGCATTTGAAGGGTGTTTAGGAAAGTGCTTTCAAGACAACTGCACCTATAGCATTCTTTATGCATTTGGTAAAGCCTAAAAAACACAGATACTGATCCTGGGAATCTAGCCTTTGGGATTGGGGCCATTAAGTGGTTACAGCACCGCAATGCAACCATCCATGAGTCATCCCAAACAGTAACCTTTGTCCTAGATTGTCTCTAACTCTAAACAGTCATGCATACTTAACCAACCTTGGAAGATCAGGAAGATGGGCACTTCTTAGCTTAAAATTTTAGGCAAATGACTCCCTCTATTACTCACTATCGTGGATATGCAAAAATGATTGGCTAAACTGACAAGGACTTTTTTATTAACTTTGCTTGCTTTATATTTGCTTTTAAAAATAAAATGAATATTGAAATAATTTAAAGGCTGGGTGAAGGTTTAGTTCCAAATAACACCTTGAAATGGTTAAATAATACATTTTATATCCACTAAATAAGAGGGACAACAATGGAGGACAGAAGGAAATAAATCAGGGACTATGTAGGAGGCATGGCCATGTGATTGCCATTTTGGCATTGTCAAGACTCTCACATGGCTTTATAGGCAAGAAAAGTCATTCATTAAGAGCTGTGATTACCAACAAAGGCATTCATTAGCAATGAGGGTCTGACATGGCTTTGTGGATGAACCATACCATGTCACATCAGGGGAGGGGGGTCACAGAAAGGAGTATTGTTCCCCATTAGCTTGAAGGAGAAACTTTACATTGCTGTGCTGCTTGGCAAAGGCAAAATATGTCTGCCCATCCCTAATAAATATGTATGCACTTTGTGGTTTTGTATGGCTGGCCTACAGTTGTAAAATAAGGCGTCATACTATGTACCCTTTGCGGGCCAAAATTTGCAAGCCAAGTCCTAAAAAAAGGACAGAAGGACCACCAAAATGGGCAAAGCAAAAGTTTGATAACTGTAACTTTCACTGACCTCTATTTCCCTTAAAACAAAGAAGTGGAATATTAATGTCCTCACGTCTGTTTGGAAATCGGATATATAGTGCACCCCGAGGGAAGGGCCGAGACCTCTGCTTCTCCAGTTACCGCTTAAGGCTTCCCTCACAAATCGTGTCAAAAGGAAGTGAATGGTCATAAAACAATTTTAAATAACCTGAAGACAGAGAATGACGATCTGCACATTCCTGGGTGACTGGAGAACTCATAAAAAAGAAAGTTACACACATTTCTAAAATTACATTGTGAAATCCATCCAAGGGTTTGGTATTTAAGAGTGATTTATTACATAACTTTCTGCGGTTAACCATTCTGGGGAAGCCATTCAGGTACAGTAGCTGATAAGATGAAGAGATTTTAGTGGGTCCTTAACGGGGGTTACTCTTTATTTAAAGTTCAGCAAAGTCTGCATGAATAAACTCCTTATATGTCATATGATCTGGCAATAGAATCATTTTTTAATCAACTTTCATTGTTAAAAGGTCACCTTTGAGCTCTAGTTGGCCTAGGCTGCCTGCTGCATGGAGAAAAAAGCATTTTCTCAATGCCCTATGTTGCCCATTTTCTCATTGCCCTATGTTGCCCATTTTCTCTATTCCCTATGTTGCCCTATGCGATACTGCAACATTGCAACTTTGTAGCAAGTCAAAGGTTTCAGCAGGACAGAGTTTCCAGTTGAAACTGATCCGCTGTACTTTGGTAATACCCAACAGTGAAAAAGTTATTTCCTGCTTTTTATTGATGACTCTCAGTTGTCACAACACAAGTGCCTGAGAAGTTTTTTTCCCTTGCTCTCTTTTTTGCATGACTTTCTTTGTTGCTGTAGAACAGGGGTTCGCAAACTCCGGCCTTTGGGCCATATACGGCCTAGCCGGTAGGTTGTTCCGGCCTAATGCCCCCTGGCCGATCCGGCCTAATGCCCGCGGCTCCGGAGTTGCGCGTTGCCGGCCAGATCTGCCAGGGGGCGTTAGAAACTAACAGAGCCGCATCCTTGCTGTTGCTCCCCTATTTACCGCAGCCGCCGTTGATATTCAGCCGCCGCAATAAATAGGGAAAGCTCCCTGAAGGTAAATCCCAATGCATACAGAGGAGAGGGATTTTCACTTCAGGGGGCGTTCCCTGGTGGTGGCCGGAGCCATTGGGACGGGTCCAGCCTAGTGTGCTCCCATCCACCACATAAATGGCCTAGTGACTATAAAACTTTGCCGACCCCTGCTGTAGAACACCTATATGGTATTTTAGGGACAGTCTGGATGACAACAAAATAAGATAAGGTCACTATTTTTTTCATTATAGTCAGGTAAAAAAAAAGATCAGACAAGTCTATCAAGTTCAACCACTAGGGAAATAAACATATCCCAGATAAAACCCCATAGACCTGGTTGATCAAGACGAAGGCAAAAAAATCTTATAAACCCTGGTTCAACAGGGGGAAAAAATTCCTTTCTGAACCTTGGGGCAATCAGATGTTGCCAGGATCAACAGTCCCTGGTGTCTTTACTTGAAAATTTTAATAATAGCAAATCTTTATCACTTTTTGTTCCATGGCCAAGGTAATGAACATGCTAAGCAAGAGGCACGGTCTTTTATAATATTCCCTCATCAGCCCCAGAGTGGTAAATGGGAGCACTGATCATGCCTTTAGATTGATGGCTCTCTGTACTCTGAATGTAATAGAACCATAACACTAGAGATTTTTGCAAAATGTTGCCATTTTGATCGAGCGATTTAGAACCAATGAAGGTGAAAATGAGATGGGGTTTGGTGGTTTTTAGGAGTGCAATGGGCTTTTAAAAGGCTTATGAGCACTATGTGATTTCAAAAAATTATCCCAGTCTCTTCTTATGCCAAAAACAAAAATGAGTCCTCATCAGCCTCACCATATTACCTTTTTACATAAATAAAATGATAAAAAGAAGATTAAAAAGGAATAAAAAAAATGAAAGTGATAGCATAGCAAAAGTAACAAAGGTTTTGTTCTCACTGGTGGTAAGGTTGGGGTACATTTACAGCTTCCTCATTCCATGGAACCGCTGTGTCTGAGGAGTAGCAAAGAATGAATTGGGGGGCAGTAATGGTGCCAAATGTGCAGATGCTCGTTATTTAGGAGATAGCATTGTGGTGCAAATGAACCACGCAAGATGGTTTATATCTGCTTCAGAATGGAGCAATCTCAAATACATGCTCATGTACCAGGATCAGAAACTTCTGGAAGGTGGCTTTACCAGAAAGATGTGACCAAGGTGCAATGAGTAATATGGTACTGCTGGTGTCCAGTAGAGCTTCCTACAAAGGAATGGTGAACTTTGCTGAGGTCCTCTGCCAGGTTGTGGTCTTCAAATACTCCAGACCAAGCAGCAATAAGATAAGGTAACAGAAGGACAGACTATCTTGGAGTAAGGATCAAGCCAATGGTCAGGAATGGTTTTCAAGCAGACATAAGAGTGCGTAATCAAAGAAGCACAAAAACATGAAGGATTAGTGGAACACATGGGGTCACCGAAGGCCCTTTGGGTTGCAAGTAGAAGCAGCTGGGGACTTGGCACTAATATAGCGATGATTTATTTGAACTACAAGTAGCTAAAGGCATAGTATCCACCATGTGATTGGTCAAGGCACTGCCACAAAACCCAGAAGTGTAGCCAATCTTGAGTCAGATGAAAAGACCCAGCCTTGGAATAAGGCCGAGTCTTTTCATCTAACATAAAAAAAAATACTATAGGCAAAATTTTGCTCATTGCTGTGTGTAAGCCAAGCCAGGTGCAGGTTGAAAAAGGTTTCCTTGTCTTTATACCGGATACTGCTACCAATGTTGCAAAGAGGAGAGTTATAATTATTTTTTGCCGATATCAGAAAACCAGTTGGCTGTCTGCAGATAGAAATTCAATGCTAAGTTTTAAAAATGCATGTAGCAATTAGATGTATAGATGTTTTAGACAAAAGTGGAAAAATCAAACAGTCACAAAACAAAATATCTATTTAAGATCTTTTTTGGGTATCCTAGTCCATTTTCAACATTCGAGAACCAGCACAATGCTCACAAGATGAGTCTATTAAGTGGAATTACTTTGGTTCCGATTCCTGGTAAGAATTACCTGTTGGCCTTTTTCCTCCAAACAGTCAAAAACGTAATCGCCATCACTGGCACTGGGCATGAGATTGGAAAAGGTAATAAAGCTAAATAAATAATACTTATAAAAATACAGCCATTCCGAGCCAATATAGAGAAATTAACTAGAGGATCTTTCAAATTATAGATGAGATGCAATTCATGAAGTGATGGTCTAATTGCATTTTTTTTGTGTGTTGTTTTACAACGCTTGTTCTTAACTGGAGCGGATAATGTCTCTTCTCGGTCTCATCAGCAGAGATCGGATTCCTATGTGGAACCGAGCCGACTTCTAGAAAAGTATCATTTTAAACGAGATGTATGACCTTCTGTAGCTATTCATTATTTCCAAGCAATTTTATGCGTGTTTGTTTTTATGCCTTTCCATGCAGCTCTAATATAGCATGGCAACGGATCTGCCGTCTATACTTAAACTGAACGTAGCTTAAATTGTGCTTGTGATGAATTGAAAATGAATAAGCTGACCTGTGGAGATTACAACAGGTACCCTAGCGGTGTCATAAGATACCCAGTGATGCCGAAAAAAGCGAGGTTGTTTTCACATAGGTGTGTTTTTAGTACATGGTTTGTGCAGATCAGGACAGGTAACTGAGTTTAAATCCTAACCCCAGCCAAATGCTTTATTTCATTTGGATGGAGGGGGGAATCGTTGGACCCTCTGTCGGGTTTTTATTACTGTCTGTGCAATACACCCCATGACACCCCATTGCCTCTGAGAGGAAGAAGTGTCCAGATGGGAGAACCTTTTCACCTGCCACAGACCAGGGGTGCACACATAGCTTTTTGGCCTGGCTCCAAGGGATGATAATTGGGCTGCACAAACAGGATTCTGGGGTCACATGAGCCTGAAAAGGGTAGGACTGCAGGGAGACATACGATCAAACTTCTGTAGGGGCCCCTGCTGGCTGAGGAGTGTCCAGGGCCTTTTTGCAATAGACAACTGCTATGCCCACTCCTGCACTGCAGCGGCACACGTGTGAATGGCCCCGTAAGGATTCAGCATGACATCAAGCAATTGCTATTTTCAATAGAAACTTCTGCGTTACCCTTTTTTATTTAAATAATCTCTCTACTGCACACTAGCACAACACAGATTCCGTGTCGGATCAATAATTAATAGTTAATCATAGACAAATGAAGCCAGAACTCATTAGAAATCAATAAACAACTACAAATCAGACCGGTTATCCAACTCTATGAAATAAGCTTACTGTAAATATAAAACCAATGTGAAAAGTCCTTCCAGTAATCACACAATAAATCAAAAAATGTAAAATATAATTCATAATCAGATAATATAAATCTTCTGGAATTGGCTCCATGACTGATACATGTTCTCAGAATTCTAATGCAATGTATAATGAAGTGATGGAAAGTAATTGTTGACCTGTGTATTGATTTCATACTTGACCTGTGTTTTGCTCGTGTGTAGCGGAGTGTGCGCTTATTTACTCGGCTTGATTGCAGGAAATGCTGGCAGATCGCCCCTAGCAAGGAGCCAATTGGCCAAGTCTATCCACCTGGGTGTCCTGCTAAGTAATATATTAGGTGTGCCATGGATAGAATTGATGCCCAAAATCCAAATACAATTGGTCTTACCTGTGTGTGCTGTTGGTGTAACCCATTCACATCAAGCTTTAATATAATCCACCACAAATATGTCCATTTATACAATAGCATTCATTGTTCATCATATATATGTCTTTGATATCCTATTCCATTCACGCAGCTAAGAATTAGCTATTAAATATCATCTGTGCTAAAATCTGGTCACCAGTGCCTACCAACATGGCAAACTTCCCAGAATTCCAGGGAGTTGCTCAGCTGTAATAATTATCAACCTAATTATGTCACCTGTGGAGCTTTACAAATCTGCAAGAATAAATTCCTGAACTGTCACAATGTATGGCAATGGTATCGTTTTTGCTTAAAAAGCACCACCTTTTGTAAGTGATGGTGTGTATGGGCAGTGAGGTTGTGGTGTGGGTATTGCTTCCTTGTGCATGGAAACTGTGCCAGAGTCAATACCCTACATGTAGAATGCCACTTAGGATCACCCATTGGGAATGAATGGGGGTGATAGTGAGCAGTTAGAGTATGTTCACATGGGGCTGCTTGCTTATGCCAAGGAAAACGTTGGCTTGGAGGAGATGCAACACGTAACTTCTTTCAGCAGCAGCTACCCCATAAATAATGAATGGCATGGAAATGGCCAGGGCAGTACTGGTCACTGCCTCCAGCTGTCAAATGTGTGGATTCTGGTTCTTTAGGACCAGCGCTGTGGTACCAGTGACGGAACATCTGGCAAGTTGCCAGCTTCCGGGAGCCATGCAGGATCACAAAGCTGGTCTGAATTAATGCCTGCTGGTAAATACCCAACACCGGTTCATTAGGAAACAATGTTGGTGGTGTACATAACCAACTGTGGGCCCCTGTGCAGAAAGGACTTTGAGCCCCCATGAGGACATCTGTTGGCTAGGGAGAGTCCAGGGTTCACATGCAATGGTACAATTTGCACCTCCCTATGTCCATTCTTTAGCAGCATTGTGATTGGGAGCTGCCAAGCATTTGGCAAGGTGACAGCCGCCAGGAGCCATGTGGGATCACAAGGCTGGTCTGAACTAATGCCTGCTGGTAAATACCCAACACTTGTTCATTAGGAACCAGTTTCACTGATGGACATAGCCAACTGTGGCCCCCTTTGCAGACCTGACTTGGGACTTCCATGCTGAACTGATTTTGGGCCCCCATGAGGGCTCCTGATGGCCAACATTCTGCACCTTTCCTTACCAGCATTGAGGTTGGGAGCTGCAAAGCAGCTGCCAAGGTTCCAGGCATCCCGTGCCGCCCAGGAACCTCCATTTCCTCACTTATCTGAACTTAGCCTTATGAAGCTCCAGTCCAATTATTTTGCCCAGGATGAGATGAGATCTGCTGCATGTAGCAGGAAGCATTTCCTTAATCTCCTATACTTCAGTGATGAAATTGCAAGCATGTATGACAATTGTGAACCCAACCAAGAATTGCGCAGCACTGGGATTTACATGATTGTGCTGTCTGGGTGCTGGAGCATAACTGAAGGTAGCTCCATTGTCTTGGAAAACAAAGTTGATGAAGACATTATCAGGGGACTATTGAGATCTCTGTGAATGGCAATCCATACCTAGAAGTATTACACCGGCACATTACTTGGCTCATATTCATTTCCTATGTGTATTATTAATAATATATCGGATGCTTGGGCCCCTGTTAGGAGTTCCTGTGAATTAGTGGCCCTTGAGGATCAGATCTGGAAGTATCCTCAGCTTGCCAGCAACAGGTATATATCTCCATGAATTTCAGATACCGGGCCCTGTTTACTGCCAATAAATACAGGTGGTAGAAATTGATTTTTAAATGTCAGTGCAGACACTTCCAGAGCACATTAAAAAAAACACAAGCAAGCTTATTTAATAAAGGCACCCAGAGGCAGGAGATGATGAAATCAGCTGGATCGAGCGATGATCCTCATATCTACTGATGCCAACAGAAACATTGTGGGATGGCGGGGGGAATCGGCAAGGGCCTGTAGCTGGATGGTGCCCTATAGGTGAACCTATAAAGGAGAATAAAGCCGGGTGTACATTGGTTGGTGCTTGCACCAAAATACCTTCATGATATTTACTCTTGACTTGAATTGCACTCACTGAGGTTGGGTTGTAGTGGTCACTTCCTCATATCCGTGAACCATGCCCATGCCTGAGATGCTACATATGACATCTCATTCCAATCCCTCCGCTAGGTCTTTTTTACAATTAGGGTAATGAACCATTCACCATTGCCTTTATTCATAGGGCAGATATGGGTAAGATGCCATATGTAGCATCTCAATCATGGGCATGATTCAAAGAGCTGCGACTGGTTTGGCAACTAAGGGCAGAACGCCTTCTTAGCTCCCCAACTGGTTGCATGGTTGGGATGCTACCTATGGCATCTTTCACTGGGCTGCGTCTTATTTACAGTGGGTGGTAATGAACTATTCACTATTGCCCCCATTCAATGGGCAGCTGTGGGTGGGATGCCATATGTAGAATCTCAGCCAGGAGCATGGTTCAAAGATCTGTGACCAGTTGGGCAACTAAGGGCAGAACGCCTGGTCCTTAGCTACCCAAACGGTTGCATAGTTCAGATGCTACATATGGCATCTTCCTCAGTCTCTGTGCTGCATCTTATTTACAGTGGGTGGTTATGAACTATTCACTATTGCCCCATTCTATGGGTCAGATTCCATATGTAGAGCCTCAACCATGGGCATGGTTCAAGAACCCAGTTGGGAAACTAGGGGCAGAACCCTGGCCCCTAGCTTGCCAACCAGTGGCACGGTTGAGCTATTACATATGGCATATGTATATATGGGAGCAGTAACGATTCATTATCACCCACTGTAAATAGGACCCAATGCAGTAACTGGAGTGATTGGAGTAGTCCCGGGTTGTCATTTTGTTCATTCTGATCTGTCTGCAGTAAAATAACATTTGAGTGATTGCTGAGCTTTGCTCATCATCAATACAATCTGCTGTGCATTACGCAACCTGCAAAGTGTGCAAATCTCAATGTTACGTAACATCGATAAGTAACCTGGAGTTCTGCTTTAATTAGAAGCTAACACAAGCCTCGGATCAATTAACACTTCACTGAGAGTATTGCAACAGCTCCAAAGTGTCACCACCATCATTACAAGCTCATGCCATTTATGAGTTCTGAAATTCCGCACACTAAGCACTTCCCGGCACAACTGCTTGAGACACTTAACGTTATGTGGTGCACATTAAATTGTGCCTGGGGCGCTCAGCAGCCAAACATATCAGCAATCCAATTCCATGTCTGATAATCATTACAGGGTATGGAGAGGACGTCAGACTCCGCTCTGTCAGATCATGTGACCTTTTCAAAGGTGACAAGACCTGTGCTGATTTTGCCGCAGGCAATGTGAGCCAATAGGCGCTGAATTAGGAAAACGGGCACAGCGCGGCCTTATTTCCTTTAGCTCAATACCCCTTCCCAAGAAAGCAATTAAAATGTAGTAGAGTTGATGGCGAAAAAATTGGTATTGTCACTGGTTTAAATACGAGTGGCAGAACTTGTTCTGGGAGGAAAAGAACGAGGATGGAAGGTTCTCCATTAATAGCTGCAGAACAAATCTATGCACGAACTGTGCTGACTGCCCCTGATTTGTAGGCTCTGTCCCTCTTCATACCTTCTAACTGCCCCTGATTTGGAGGAACTGTCCCTCTTCATACTTCCCAACTGCCCCTGATTTGGAGGGACTGTCCCTCCAACTGCCCCTGATTTGGAGGGACTGTCCCTCTTCATACCCCCAACTGCCCCTGATTTGGAGGGACTGTCCCTCTTCATACCCCCAACTGCCCCTAAATTGGTGGGACTGTCCCTCTTTTAGCTCCAAGTCTCCCTTCTCCTCCTCATTGTCCCTCCTTATGGGTAGATATTTACACTTCAGTATAAAATCTCTTATATTCTAAAGTGGTAATTAGCAGTAAACCTTCTTCCAGCCTCTAAATTATTCAATTATTTTCAAGGGTGAATATGAAAGAAACAATAAAAAATTACATGTCAGTGTATCCAATCATTTTTGTGTATTAGTTTTTATTGTCTGCAAAATAAGGGTGTGGCATGGCATGTATGGGTGTGGGAGGGGCGTGTCATTCACCTGTTAACAGTTACAAAGTATTCCTAATCCCTATCCGCATACATTGGGATCTGTGTCCGAGTCTCTTTCCCTATAACAATGGAAATCCCTCCATGCTGTCCCCATGCTGTAATGATGATTGTATTGGAATGAAACATAATTATTTTTTCTTGTCAAGGGGCCTTTATATATCCAGGCTGGGAATCCTCGGATGTGATAATATCACTTTATATCCATCTGATCTTTCATTATCAATAGAAGAATTTGTTTTCAAGGTTAATGGTCTCCCTGCAAAGTTCTACAAATATCTGTTGATCCTGCCATTGCATTTAATGCAGCTTTCTGCTGCACTACTCCTGAATTCAGAGCAGAGTTGTCACTGTCTTGTAGGCTCTGATTGCACTACAGTGGGCGGAGAAGATGTCACAGGGGCGTGGCTTTCAGCATTGTCACTGCATGTAGTCACACCCAGTCCCACCCACAGTTTTCTTGATTGACAGCTCTGCCTCTGCTGCGGAAACCCTCCCATTGTGAGCTGCAGTGTCTGGAAGGGGGAGTGTATGAAATACAAATGTAGGATTTAGATCAGTCAGGGGAGGTAAGGATTTTTTTCTCCTTTATGAGAGTTTATGCCACATTACATAATAACAGGATTTGTTTAGATTGTCATTTCTCCTTCTTAAAAACAAGGTCCCATGATGCAACTCAACCTGCCAGTGTTACTAAACTTCAATAGACAATAACCCGATCTTAGGGCTGTGCTCTCTGTGGCAGTGCTGTGTAAATCTCAGGACTGTATGTACAAAATGTTGGCATCTTCCTCTGTATTTGTGCTGTTTGCTTGGAGTTCAGTTTTAAGGAATTGGTTGGCAGTGTATGAGCGTCTGTTCTCCCCGGCTAGCATTAGCACTTCACTGATTGGATGTCACGCCTCGAATGGTTTTTTAATACTGCATTGTGGGCGGAACTAATCAGACATGTGACAGCTACTGATATCACCCTTCATGCGGAGTTCCCTTTTAAAATCAGCCTGTTGTCACTTCTTCAAAAGCAGAAGTTAAAAAAAGGGAAAAGTGATCAGACCACAATCCAGGAAGCGTCAGAAATGCCACCGGAAAGGCGGCAAAAAATGAATTCCAAATTTGATGTTTTAATTTTATTCAAAACAAATATCAAAGCGACGGCGGATAATGAGAATATTTCAAGGTTAGGCTGAAAGCCGGATATTTACTCGCTGCAATTAGCCGAATTTTAACTTGAAAACATTTGCCTCTGGCCCCATTTTGCTAAATAAACAGAAGCTGAATTTACGGCTGACGCTGCAGATTTCCCACCATTACCCAACGCGCAGCCAATTAGATATCATTAACCCTTTCAGCGCCAATTGATCTCGGGGCGGATGAGGACTGTAAAAAAACACGTAAATCAGGACGTATGGCGAGAAGTGAGAAAGCTGTCTGAGTTTCCTCATACTGACCAATCAGATTTGAGATTTGTAATAATGGCTGATTCTCATTGGTCGGGCCAGGATATTTATTACAGGATAACTGCACTTTTTTTGCTTCTAATCCACAAAAGTTGTGAACAGGCGGGATTTTGATTGACATCACTGGTCCCTTCTGCAATACATGGAGCTGTGCATGAGGACACTGGGATATGCCCCAGGGCATGCTGGGAAGAAATAAACTGCAGTGCACATATGCAGGAATTGCGTCATTCCATACTGGCCAATCAGGGTGACCGAAGACCTGAAACTCAGAAGAAGACTGGGTGAAGGTGGCAGCACCCCTGACAGTTGTTTGATTTTTAAGGTTTAATGTCACTTTAATTCTGCCCACAGTATGTTCTTGCTGCTTCTGAGGATTGCAGGGAACATGTACCAGGAGGCTGCAGTCCCGCAGGAAGCAACATTAGAGGTTTCTGAATCCAGCTGCAGTGGGTTCCAATAAACTTGTATGGTGCTGGAACTTAGAAGACGGAACAAATTTCACAGAAAACAAAGGGAACCAACCAAACACAAGCAACTGAATTTGGGGTCTCCTGCCAGATGTGGCTTAAACCGACATAATGGTAAATATCCATCGAAAATCATATCATGGAAATGAACAATTAGTTAGATCCAATCAGATTGCTTTCTGTTGAAGGAAATAATCAGAATATTGTACATGTCTATGCAGCATTTTGGGAACTCCATTAGCACTAATCCTGAGCTAACTATTGTTCTACTTCTCCTTCACTGTCCAGTCACAAGCTGGGGTTGGTCCATGACAGCCTGGGCTGAGAAGAAGTGGGTAAATGAAGCTGGCAGTCAATGATCCAGAAGATTGAGGACATCTTGTGGTGAAAGCAAGTACTGCAAGAAGCCAATCAAAATTAAAAATGCTAATTTATTTTAATTAATCTATTTTAGCTCTTCATGAATTCTTTATTTTGGTTCTGTGTTCATTTAGCCCATGCTGCATACTTTTACCTTTCTTTTACCCTGCCTCAGCTGCATTCAAGTAAAAGGTAAGTCCTGTGTAAGGTATGGATTGGAAGGTTGTAGCTTACATTGGCTAGGGGTTTTCTATGGGACAGTGCTAATTGGTCAATTTTAACATGGTGTGAGTCACATGCATGGAACTCAGGAGCTTTGCCGATTGGGTAGAATCAGCAGGGAGGTCTGGAGAATTTCTACCAAGAGACCACTGCAATCCATCAGCTGTTAGATTTCATTTTTACCATTAACAAAAAACAAGGAGAAAAGCAATTTAATTGGCTGCTCAAGTGTTTTTTTTTCCCAAGGCCCAAATGCACTCTGGGAAAGAAAAGTGCTGGTTCAATTCCTGCTGTTTACAACTTTCTGTGGTTTGCACATTGGAAGCTGCCAGTCCATTAAAAATGACATTCAATTAACGGCTGCATTGATTTTGGAAATTTTGTTTTTTTGGACAGAGTGAGCAGACAATTCTCTGAGAGGATACACTTTCATCAGTGAAGCTGGGTGATCCAGCAAAACTGGAATAGATTTCTTAAAAGTAATTTATTTATCAAGGTTTACTGGATCATCCAGCTTTACTGATGAAAGTGTATCCTCTCCAGCCTTGGAGATCTTTAATAAATCAGGGCCATTGCATCTGTCTTTACAGGTCCAAGTAATTTGAATTATTAAAAATCTGTAACTTTTAGTAAAAGAATCCCTGGTGATCCTGCCATAAAGGATCCTGTGTTTAGAAACACTTCCTGTTATAGGGTGACAACGTCTCACAAATGCCGATTCGTGTTGTCACGCTGTCACATTCGCAGGTGGTTCTGTCGCTGTCACCATCAAGGACAATGCATGTAGACAGGAAGTGGCTGAAACAAAGCTAAGAAATCTAACAAAACAAATACATTTTATAATAAATGGAATAAAATAATGCATTACAGCATTTTTTTATTTTCATTTCATTTTTCATTATTCAGATGTCATCTGCAACCTCTATTTAATGTACAGCCCTGCGTAATATGTTGGTGTTATAAAAATCCTGTTTATTAATAATAATAATAATCATAATAATTTGATCAGCTTTGTTTCAGTTGAAAATTAAAACAAAGACCCTTGTATTTTTGGGGCTTCTGTCTTGCAAAAAAAATAAATAAAATAACCCCTGCCTTTATTTGTGCTTTTAAATATCTGTAAAAATACCTATTTTAATATTGTTTATTTTAGTGTAATAGATAGTTGGGACCTGTCAGGTTTTTTGCCCCACATGTGTCCCCCCCCAGTTCCAAAGCTTATCACACTGCCATGGTTCATCCTCAGCCTGCTCTTCCCTAAAAAGTCGGCACCAATCACGTGCTCACTAAAAGGCTGCAAATGTTCCCAGATTTACTTTTGACCGGTCACTAAGAGGTTAATGTAAAATCCCTCCCCTTTCCCCGGTATGGCCCCTCCTCCTTCTCCTCCATTGGCCCGGCGCGCCCTCTGGCGGCTAGCGATGGGAAGGCAGCGCCGTGGGAAGTGAGATCGAGGCTGGAGTTCCAGTGGAACCCTGCGCTGCATTCCATCCCATTCATGCTGAGCTGCTACAACCAGGAGCCGGGAAGTCGGGGAGCCATGGCTCGGTGTCGCAGTGAGTAGCCCCTTCTTTACCTAACTTTTCCCATCGGATATGCTGGAACGAGCCCGATCTGCGGAGAGATGGGCTTGCTGTGCCCGGGCTTCCTTGGATCTCAGCGCCCGAGGGGTGTGGAAGGCTGGCAGCAGGAAAGAGAGGGGGTGAGGGATGCAGATCTCATTCACCAGCCTGGATCCTGCCCTGTATACTGGGGCACAGAGCACTGTACAGACTACTAACCTAGGCTGCTGCCCATGCCTTGCACTGGGATCATATAAAAATTAATTTTTTATTGCTTAGATCTGATATGCCAGCATGCTCCCAGTGAAGGCAGCCCCTTCCAGTACCCCTTTCAGTCCATGCCATGCTGCAGGAGCTGGGAGAGGCTGCACTGCGCTCTGTGTTGCATTTTGTGTGTCAGGGATGTGGTTCTATTGCTGATGTTCCCTCTCTGCAGGCAGGAAAGGCAGAATTTCCAAAATGCCATAGATACCCCTTCCCTATTACAAAGTGCCCAAGTTACTGTTTATTTGTGATCTATAAAACAAAAATGTCATGTCCATCTGTAATCATTTCGCCTTTTATTTCCAGCGCGTTCACCTAGTTCTTTGTACGACCGGTCGTTAGCTGATGGCAGTAGTGCCTCCACGCTAGTTTATATCGCATTCCTATAGGATCAGGTTATCCGAGTTGTGGAAGCCAAAATCCTAACACCCCCCCACCCTATCCTTGTTTGATTGCATTGGCCAAACTGTTGTAATCACCTTAGCGTATGGATCATTGGCGTGTTTATTATTTTTAATTGTTTTTGGGCACCTTAACACGTTGGCTGCCGGCGAGCCCCCCGCAGCGTACTGCGGCAGCACAAGGGTTAAGTATCTGTGGCTTGAATTGGGAGGATTTTTTTTCTCTCTCTCTCTATTCAGCTCCTTTACCACTGCAGTGTTGAGAAGTACCGGGAGACAAATGGCTTTGGATTGGACAGAACGAGCTTCTCCGGTTGGGAGAGGGTCAGGTAGCGGCGTGCGTCGCTTGTAATGTAACCCTGGAGATTGCGTTGAGATTGGAGACTGCGAAAATAAAGAAATCAAAGCACAAAAAAAAGAGGATGAAGGTGATTCGGTGAGGAGTCTGGTGGGCGAAAAAATGCTTTCTGTGCCGTTGAAACCATAGCCTGTGACAGTTGGAGATCCACACGGCGGCTGCTGCCAGGTGAATGCCAGGCTACCCCTGGGTATTTAGGCACCTGCAGTAGATGGCACCTTTCGCTAACTGCTCAATGCTTTCTAGAAATATTACAACCTTTGCAGAGGTGCAATAGACAAATCGAATCTCCTTTCTAGAGGTCTCACCGGGGCGCTGCGCGGAGAGGTGGATGACGGTCTGGAGGTGGATTCATCTTTTCATTAGGATTTACCGGAAAAATCAGAGGTTAACCCTTCTGCCAAGGATGCTTCATTTCACATTTACCTCCAGCCTAGCCTTCTGCTTTTTTTAGGGTGAGTTTGAGGTTAAGCTTTTACTCATATTTTTTTTTTTACTGATCACAAAACAACTATTTGCCAGATTTCCTTGCCTAGAAGAGTCAGTTTTCAAGCCAATAAAACGTTCAGCTGCATCTAGAAGAGGGTTTTACGATTGTGTGTAGTGAACATGACCTGCGCAGTTGAGGTGAGGTCTGAGTGCCTTCAATATGAAGTTGTGTATTATGCACCCCTGTGTTATTACGGAGCTTGGGGTTGTTTTGTGTTGGGAAGCTTGGGGAGCATTGTTGTGTATTCCATTGTTATTAGAGAACCTTTCAAAGGTGGGATTTGTTTAACCCAGTGTTAGGGAGCTTTGACATTATGATAAAATGCACCCCTGGTTTAGGAAGCCATTACACTGGGGTAAAATGCACCCCAGAGTTATAAGGAAGCCTTTGTTTTGGGTTATTTAGGCACCCCAGAGTTATTGGGATTCTTTGCAATGTGTTCTACACATACCAATATTAGGAAGCCTTTGCAATGTTCTTCCGTGCACCCCTGATTTAGAAAGCCATTGTACCAAGGTATTATGTAACCAAGAGTTATAAGGGAGCGTTTGTTTTGGGGTATTTAGGCACCCCAGAGTTATAGGGGAGTGTTTGTATCATGTGTATGGTGATCTCATGAATGTATCATACATACATCATTATTAGCCCTTGCAATGTTGTGCGATGCGCCCTGGAGTTTCATAAGTGTTTTATTCTTCATCTCATTGTCAGGCAGCTTCTTGCACTGGGGTATTATCCACCCCAGAACTGAGGAGCAATTGCCCTGGGGTATTATCCACCCCAGCAATAATATGGATCCTTTGGAATATATTATACACGTTATTACTAGGAAGCCTTTGCAATGTTGTCCTATGAAACCTTCGCAACGTATTATTCTGCATCCCTTTGTCGGAAATCTTTTACTCGGGTATTCTGCACCCCGGTGCTATTAGGGAGTCTTTGCAATGTTTTATATACACCTTGATACCAGCAATCCTTGCATTGTGGTATTAGGCACCCCAGACTATAAAACAGCCATTGCAATGTTTTAATTTTGCACCTGATTGTAAGGAAACCTTTGCAGTGTTGTAAAATGCATCCTGGTTTATGATGGGGGGGCATTGCAATGTTTTATTATATCCAGGACAGTTATATATTTTGCACACCGGTGTTGAAAGGAAGCCAGGGCAGCTATGTGGTAATGGACCCTAGTATTGTCAGAGAGCCTGATTAATTTCTCATAATGTGAGATGTATTATGTACCCCAGAATTATTAGAACCACTACCTGTATGCAAAGCAGTAAAGGGTGCAGTTGTAATATACAGTATATAACCTCAGCTTATGCACTGAATTAATGCAAATTGCAATGATGGGGTATGATTTGCAGAAACCTATAGCAACCAATTGGATATTCCCAGCTGCAGACCATAAAGGTGAGTGCTGTGGCGCCTTCGCATTTTTGTCTTGTACGCCGGTATAAGCATTGGCGTCTCTGTGAATGGAAAGCCTGCCTAAGAATGAACGCACTTGCAAATTTGCAGGTCTGACCTATTGTTGGCAATAATGACTCTGTTCTATCATGACGCGGTACCTCCTCCTTATTTTATGATCCTGCAGAACATGTGGCTGGTAGCAATACCAGAATGCAGACACAGTCAGTGCCAAGGAGTGAGATGATGTTTTTTTAGTATTGTGTTGCCGCACAGATACTCTTTTATCACTGGCAGTGATTCAGTTAACAAAACTTTAAACGTTGATAATCTTTTATAAAAATCTGCGTTCGGTTCTGTAGATCCATGGATAGGCTTTTGGAAGGGGGATCTGGTTAAACACGATGACCCAATGGTAATGGAAGTATAGCCACCTTGCAGTGTTGGGGTCCTGCGTTCAAAGTTCACAGCAAAGGTCCCTGCAATATTTTATGATCTTCTGGATTTTTTTCCAGTCTTGCAAAACTAAAAACTGGGTTCTACCCAAAAGCAGAGGCACCAGTTTCTGTACTCTTGCGGTTTAGTAGATTGTATGCTTCTCTAGGACAGTGACCGATGTGACGATAATGATCAGTTTTCAGAATAATTCGCGGTATATAAAGAAAATAAATGAGCAGGTAGACAATGGTGACATTGTATCGGCTACATTGTACATCTTGTCCACTCTTTGATATGAATTCATCTTATGTAGGTGTATTTCTCACCCTTTGTGTATTGTTATATTGCATTTTGACATTTATAAAAGCCGGTGATCCCTGTATAGATGAATGATCTGTATATAGGTGAATGGAGCCATGGCAGAAGTAGGCAGGCTAACCTTTTCACTTTCAAACAAGTTTTTAGTCCCCCAACCCCCAGCCTACACTCCCCCCTGTCAAGACCTTTCCACATGTCCACAGTAAATGGTTCCAGATACCCCAGGCTTAAACAGTCGCAGCTGCTGGCCCGCAGGAAGGACTTTTTTCTGTTGCCCTTTAACCCCAAGCTGCCAAGAACGGGGACTGCTGTTATAAGGGGGTGTGAATAAAGGGGGCCGCGCTAGCCGTCTTTTTTTTTTTGGTTGCTCGAGTGATCATGTTGCATTTGCTTTGAATTTTTTTGCTTGCTGTTTGTAATGGATTTTAGGAAGGTAACACTGAGATCTATACAAAAGGTGAACCAAGACTGGTACAACACTACAAATCCCAAAATACCCTGCCGCTGCAAAAGCTAAAACCCCCAAAGGGGTCTCTAGATTTGCCAAGTGGTTTCAAAAAACAACCTCAATTCTGTGCCATAGTCCAAATCTGATTCCAAATCTCCTTTTCAGATTTTCTGGGCCATTGTGCTACTTTTGAAGAGGCCAGGGTTGAAATTAGGGCATTGATGTCTCATTTCTGTGATTTCCTAATTTTATATCTTCAGGGTGAATTTAAAGTGGGCCCATATTTTATTGTCTTAAAGCACACCTGTCATAGATAAAGTTGTGTTTGGAAACTTGGAATTGACTACCAGGCAGTGCAATATGGGAGGTGACCCTAATAATCCCCTTGCCCCATAGCAGCATTTCACCTGATATTAGGTTTTATTTTTATATTCGGCTATCGCACATCAGCAGCAGCCTGTCCCCGGGACGGTCCGTGCCTGGTCAGCCCCTGTGGGGTCGTTTACCTTCATCTTGTTTTTTCCGTTCAGGAAACACAGAAATGAGTCGATTCCTTGACCAGAGCCGCTCATAAGTGGAATAACCTTTTTTCTATAAATGCTTCCTGCTGCCGGGCTGGAGACGCGGGCCCATGGTGATGCCCATCCTGACTCACTCTGTCCAGATGTGATGGCTCATAATTACCGTTCCGTTTTTTCTTGCCACCATCTAACCCAACCTTTTATCTTTTCTTCTGAAAAGGAGTAAAAAAAAAAAAAAAAAAAAAAAAAGAGAAATCAAACTTATAGGATTGAAAAGTATTAATTCTTTTAGCAGGAAGAGCAGCCAGTTTACTATAATAGGGGGAGGTTGAAGGATGATATTTTATTTTCTTTTTTTATTTCATGCAGCTCCTTGTTATGTGTTTTACCTGCACTAACATTGAATGTTATTGTGAAAATCTTACTGAAAGCTACTCTATAAATTTAGCAAGCCCAATTTCAAAAATAAACTATAGCACCCTTAAAAACAGAGGTGAGAATTGTGCAAATGAACCCGGCATCACTGAATTCTGCATTTGCTTTAGCTGCAGTTTTAAAGCAGAACTGCGATCGACTTTTGGTTGTTTGAATGTCTATCCCCTGTATAGTAAGGGTGCAATAACCCTTTAGTAGAGAAATATCCCCTTATTACTTGCTCATGTAGACTCATCCATCAGTTTTGGGATGATTGGAGAAGTTGTCCTTTTTGCCAGTCATGTGGTTGCTGCACCTTGCCAATGTCATCGCATACAGTGCAGGATCATTGTATGTGCAGGATGTCCACATACCTGAGCATGGTTGGAGAACACCAGGGGAGTGAGGGAAAATTCATTGATCCCTTTCTGTTGTGTTCCCTGTGTATACACTTACCGAGTTCTATCCAGCCCCTCCTAGCTGGGTGCACCACCCAGCACTTTTCAATATTCAACCGGCTGTTCATAGGTGGTTACTAAAGACTTGGGTCACAATACAGGGGCTGCCACCCACCTAGAATTTCCCACTCAGCTTAAAAAAAAAAAAAAAAAAAAAAAAGTGGTTGAACACTGCACTAAATGACCATTGGACCCTTGCTATACTGTGGACAGAAAAAGGAGGGGGTTGTATTTATTTAGTTGAGTTTTAGTTTGGCCTCAAAGGAAAACTTGGTAAGGAAGTAACGCAGCTGCCATGGCTGATCCCTTATTTGGAAAATCTCAGTTGCTGGCCCATCTGGTTTCAATACTTTTTAATCTCTGATCAGTAACAAGTTAGCTGTTGAGGACTTCTTTCTTTCTGTGATTTGCTTTTTTTGCCATTTGGCGACTCCAAATACTTTTAAAGTCATTGGTTTGTTAGTCGCTGAGGCTGCTAGAATTTTTGGAGCCCAATCACAATGCCCTGTGTATTCTTCTATGTGTGTCACATGCTTATAATAGGCAGGATCAGATTGCAATGGATTGCATTAAAAATGAATGTGGCACCTCAATGCATAAAAACCTGGTACATTAAGTAAATGTGCATGTGGATGGGCCCTTAAGCCTTCCATAAAGCCTGAACAATAAGAGGAAAAATATAAAATTATGACTAACACTTTCTGAGCATTCAGAGGTTAAATCCATCTAATATGCAGTAATTTAAAGATTCCCAAAGCCGGTTCCTCTGCACATTCACCCAGACGATCATGTGACTCACGTGTTGTTCACATAGGCATAGTCATGATTAAAGTGACTTTTTGCACAAGGTTCTCTGTATCATAGCAGGGCCAGTCGGGCAGCTAGAAAGCGGTTAGGCGATGGTTGGGTCTATTGTTATGGATTTAGATGACCTGGTAGACTTGTTTGGGTAGATTTTGAATAGAGGCTCTTGTGTCCCCTGGGGAGCCCGGAGATAAAATCTGGGATGGATGATGAGAGAGGTCTTGAAAAGTCAACAAGGCTGAATGACCAGGGACATGCTTCATGTAAATATTCCCAGCGGTGGACATGATTGGCAGGGACCCTCGGTGCTGAGAGACGGCACGCACACGGACCACTGCGCTGCAGTCAGGCCTGGTTTTGGGTTGAAATCACAGGAAAGCACTGGGCATCTCTTCTTTTTTTTCAACTCTTTAGGCTCAATATAAAAAGGTAAGGATCCTTCTTTTCCAAAAGTTCCATAAGCCCTCTTTTAAGCTACACTCACTTTGTGCCATGGCACCTGCTTCTTGATCGCCCTATAAGTTGTCCCCGGTTAAGTCATTGGTTAGAAGGACACTCCGTTGTTCTTAATGAGCAGTTGGCGATCGTCGAGTTAAATCGTTAATGCATTCCTCTGTTAAAAAAAACTTTGTGTTTCCATGGCAGCTAAGTTCTTTATAAACTCGTGCATGGAAGGCTCTTAAAGGGTTCATCCACCCCTTGTGACTGTTCAGTTTTGGGCCAACGCTTGTGAGCTTAATCACGTCTTGGGGACTCCATTTGTGAGACCCGCACCAGCATTTCGATATGAAAGCCAAATGATGATGTCGCACTCCCCCTCAATGCAATGCATTTGTTATTTACTAAAGAAGGCAATAAAAACCTAATTTTCGGTAAAGGGGTGAGTATTCGGGGTATAGAGGAGCACCTCTTATGGTAGCTTTTTAGGGGTAAGTGGAGACCTCTTTGACCAAGCATGTCCAGTATTCTCCCCAGAATTGTTTTTAAGGTGGGTGGGAGAAAGCTTTAACTGTGATCCAACTTTTCAGTAACCACCGAAAAACAGCTGGATAGTTGCTGAAAAGTTTCGGGTGGTGAGCCCAGCTAAAAGGGCTGGGGGCCACACTGATGTCATTGGTTAAAAGGACTCTCTGTTCTTAATAAGGAAATGCAGTTGGCGTTGGTCAAGTTTTAAAAAGAAACCAGCCTATAGTTCCTATTTTTTGTAAATGCTTTTTTGCAGTGCTTTTTTTGAGTGTCTTCCAAGATGGCAGCACTCAGCAGCATTGACATGGCTTTTGGATACAACGGTGACATAACATAAAATACATTCCATGGCCATATCTAATGTTTCTCTTTAAAGCAATCCGTGTACATATGAAACCATCACCAATAAAAATGATGGCCATTGCTTTACTGCTATGTCATTGTTTTCACTTGCATGTTAAGTACATTATTAATTGACAAGCTAAATCCCCAAGAGACTCTGCAGCGGCATTTGTTTCAGTGACCTCTCATCATGCTGCAAATCCTTAAAATGATTAGTCCTAAATTGATTGGGTTAATCCATTTACTGTTTTATTACTTAAGTATCAGATTGGCCCTTGGTGGGCAGTACCATTTTGTTACCCCCTACCCCTAAGGGACCCATGTTTTCCTGTACTTTGTGATTCCTTTTGACCTTTTACAAGGCAGGTATTGGACAGAAAATTGGACAGAAGTAGGACAGAAAATGCAATCGGCAGTTTAGCTTGAGTTCCATGCAAACAAGTGATTATGTCCTTTTGAGTAATAACCTGTATTAGATTTACTACCTGCATAGTGGCACTTCCACATCTTTCGTTGATTTGCGGTCTCCTCTGCATTAAGGCTTGCATTGGACTTGGGGAAGTTTGGTTCATATACCCAGTCCACTGTTGTCACCATCTAAATCCCTTCCTGAGAAATGTCCTGTATCAACCCCAGTTAGGGATCATCTACCTCCACGTTCCTTGCCATTGCTCCAAATAAAAATAATTTTTTTCTCCCCCATCATATTGAACGTCCGTGATGGAGACCACACAGGCACTGTATTATTTAACTTATTCATTGCCAGGCCTCGGGGTCTAACCAGGGGACTCTTGGTGTGCGCGATAGCATTAAGCCCTGTTCCAGCGAGTGGATTGTCGGCGTTCGGGCCTGCGGGGGAAATCTTATTGAATACAGCTATGAATAGTTAATATCATACACACATCATCGCTCTGCTGAGTGCTGGGTGAGAGGCTGCTTAACATCCCAGACATCTATAGACTGAAATTGTTTTCCCGTCATTAGACGGCGTCCTCGCTGCCGCAGCAACATATGTTGCCCTATACATTATACATTTTCGTATAGTATACCGGAAAGGAAAAAAAGTGTCCAAGGTTCTTTTATTAAGGATTATTCTATGGCAAGGATTGTGCAGAATGGGAATAAATGTAAAAAAAAAAAGAAAAGGAGAAATGACCCCAAGTGAAACTGTCTCTGAGTTTATGATTTCCCTATGACCCCTAACTGTTGCATTCATCCACAGGTCGAACCTTTTGCTTGCTTGTTGAGCAATTCTGGACCTGGAAAGCTCTTCGGGGCAGGGTCCTCTCCTCCTCCTGTGTCACTGTCTGTATCTTGTCTGTCATTTGCAACCTATCTAATGTACAGCGCTGTGTAATATGTTGGCGCTATATAAATATTGTTTAATAATAATAATAATAATAATAATAATCTGGAATGAAAGCAGATACTTGCAGATAGTGCCTTGGCCGAAAATGGAACATGGGACCCAGCGCTGCAAAGGCCAGAGTGCTAACCACTGAGCCCCCTCCACTTTCTATATTACCTACGTTTATGCTAAGGATACACAAATTTCTCTCTATGATATTATAGATTGATATTACCATCTGTTTCACTAGTTTATCATGTGTAATTTTTGCCAAGATATTATTATTTATCATTACACAGTATTTTTATAGCGTCAACATATTACACTACGCTGTACAATAAATAGGGGTTGCAAATGAAAGACAGTGACACAGGAGGAGGTGAGGACCCTGCCCAGAAGAGCTTACAATCTAAGAGGTGGGAAACAGCATGGGAGATATTGATTATATCCATCATGACAAAATTGCCTTACTTGACCAACATTGTCCAAAAAAAAAAAAAATGATTGTGAATGTGATCATTGTGATTGATTTTCTTTTTTTCTTGATTGGTTCAGTGTTTTAGTTTAATGAATTAGCCTTGTTACCTTGTAGTGTATTGCTGGTTTTCTTGGGTGGAAAATGTACCTGAATAAGAAAAATATTTACTCCCTTATATGACCCTGCATTGCCAGGTGTGATGCCGGTGGAGTTTTGTGAAACTCGGATGACGCGCCAATCATTTCCAAAGGCATCTTTTTGCAAGATTTTAGTTGCTCTGCTTTAAAGGAATGTGATGCCATCCTTGCCTAGGCACATTTTATCCAGGCAAGCTGATTAGACTGAAAATTGCTGGCACAAGCCAAGCAAATCGAGTTGCTTCCATAGAATCATCAGACAGGTACACTTTTTTGCCATTTTATCCATGAGATGACAGTTTTTTATTTTGCAATTGATAGCTTTGTTTGTGTCGGTGTTTTGTGTCCGAGGAATGTCTCTTTGTTACCTTTTCACGGCAGGATGCTGGGAATCTCTGCAATTAACTAGCTTCCCAAGATAGGGAGGGGGGAGGTTAAAGGTCGCTCAGGAAAAGCCATGTGACCATCTCTGAAAACTTTTCCATGTGTGCCCTGAAAGGACACGGCTTTTTTTGTTGTGTGAATGAAGGTGGTGACCTCCAGGCTTCTGACCCTGCTCCTTTTGCAATCCCACCTTCATTTAGAATTCTTTAAACCAGTTTTTCTTTCAGACTCCCTGCTGCTAAATGAGGGCCATCACATGACCTCGGCTATTCTAACCCCTACAGAACTGCAAAACCGGTCCATATTAAAAGCTTTTTAGTCTGGTTTGGCAACAATTCAATGTTTTTCTGTTTGGAAAACAAATGATGGTGGCTGTTTTTGTTGGTCAGACAATATTAGGTTATTGATAAATTAGGACCCGTCATGCAGGTTGTAATATGCAGACATTTACCCAAATTTTGGATCAATATGTGGATCTAGGAATGGCTTTAGGGGACTCCAGGTCAGCACCGTGTGGCTCCGTTGCTGCTCCCTTTCTAGTTATGAAGTTTATGGTAGCAGGCTGTGACGAAGTGACACCTAAGAAGAGAGGGGGAGGTTGTTGTCTAAATTAGGTGACAAAGCTGCTTTTCTGTAGTACAGTTACGGATCACTAAAAGGCAACTAATGCAGCCACCACATCTTAGACTGTACATGGATCAAGTGGTCTAGATCGAATTAGAAGCCTTCTAATTTGAATGACCAAATGTGATCGATAATACCGTGCAGAAGTGATCTCCCAAACCCCTTTCAGCTGGGCGCACCACCTGGCACTTTTCAGTAACCACACGGCTGATTTTGGATACTTACTGGAAAGCTGGTTCACAATACAGGGGCTGCCCAGCTTACAAAACAGTTCTGCAGACAATACTGTGCGGGACCACACATTGTGTGTTGGTGCGCTGGATTGCCATCTATTGTTATCGCTGTCCCAAATGCATAGAAGAAACACACTGTTGTGCTATTGCCATGGCACTTATGTTCGGTGCACTGCAATACAGATGCCCTATCAGCTTGGCTGTTAGGCTTCAACATGGCGCCTTCTAATGGTCATTAGGGAAGTATTATGGGCTGCTTATATTGAAATGTCAGTGTTGTGATTGTGGATGTTTACAAAGCACTTGGGGTTTCCTCAGGTGAGATCTCTTCCGCTCCTCTCCTTTGTTAATCAGCCCACGCCATCTTTCCCGCTCAGGTGCTGTGCGGCTTCCGTTGCTATACAGCAAATCTTTATACAAATCATTTGCACCCCACGTGGATGAAGGGACGGACTGGCCCCGGCATGCACGGCAGACACAACACCTGCCTTACCTTTTTCTGCAGCAACTCTTGTGCATACCATGGGAAAATATGTGAAGATCTTCCCCGCTCGCCACCTGTCTAACCTTTTCAGGGCCTCCAGGGGTTGTCAGCATGGTGTGTGTTCAGCCACCCCAAGTGATGAATGGTTGGTGAGTTTCTGGTCTTAAAAATAACATTGGATAAAGTTACTGAGAAAGCGAGTAATGGCGCTCTGCGATTGTTACCATCCCCACAATAGATTAAAAACCCTCGGCCTCAGATATGTTTTGGCATGCTGCAAAAAGTGCAGAATATTAGTGCCTCAGCAATATCCTGAAATCTGCTGGTCTGGGCACATTAATTTGCTTTTGCTAAAGGGCAGCATTGGAAAACAGGTGAATGGCTTTGCCATATGCCTTTGTAATGTGTTCAGTTTTGTGCACATTGAAAACAGTCTTTGCAATCTTTAATGACCTGAATCATCCACAGTGCTCAAAGCAGCCCATGACCACTTAGGCTCTTACACAGAGGGCAGTTGGGGCAGCAGTATGGTATTTATGTCACGCGTTGAATAGGTATTTATGGAACTTTATAGGGGGTTATTGTTAGAACTAAGTGATCCTAAAGTGAATCTGAAAATGTGTTTTTTTTTACTAAGCAGCCATCTTTGGCATTAATCAATTTTCCCAAACTTCAGGAGCCCCCTTTTCCCAGGCATTCCATTAATCCCTTTCAGGGGTTAAAATATTTCAAACAAAACTTAAAACAAACTTTAACTGGGGAGGTCTCCAGAATTCCCCCGACTGAGGATCCAGAGCTTCGGGACGGAACATATTTTTGCAGTGATGTCACCCAAGCCGCTCATGTTTGTTTGGTAGTATTTACGGACCGGCAGATGATTCCGATTAGAGCAATAATTGCTTCAGGCCTTTCGACATAATAGACAGAGTGCACCACGTGTCGCTCTATGTGAGCAATGTACTAATTCGAGGCAGCTGCTGTGACACAACAATTGCAAGGAGTTGCTGGAAGGATGCTAGAAGTCCGATCTCAAGCTCCAGGTGTTATGTACAACTATCCACGTGGTTTGTTTAGATTGTTTACACGGCACATTCATTGTAGATGAATCTAGGATCGCCGTCAAAAATATCTGGGCCTTGTATGGGGTAAATTTCCTTTCCATGTCCAAATGTTCCAGTATTGCAAAATTCAAGTTCTTTTGATTGGGTCCTTTAGGTTTATCAATGACATGGCCCTTCCAGACTGAACCTTCCTTCCTCCACTGTTGTACAACATCCGGGGTCCTTACTTGAGTGTCCATGTTGCATGACGTAGACTTTGCCTATGGCTGCCCATTGGTGAGTTCCTCTTAATGTGAAGAATAATAAGAATAATAAGGTAAGGAATAATAGAGGTAATGCTAGTATCGGTGCGTCATCAACAATGGTTTAGGGGTCCCTTGCATCTGGACTGTGGATTTTAGTGACTACATATCTTCTTTCACATGTGGGTTGGGTTAGAGGACTCTGGCAGAATTTTTGCCCAAACAGGCTTTAATTTTAGATCTTGGTAGGGGCTTTAAAACCCATCAGGTTTTTACTGCTTTCCATGTCCCCATTTGGCCGACTTTATGGTGGCCAATGGTCATTCCCGATCAGTCGTTCATCAATCCACCAGGGAAGATTGGGGAAAAACTTGGGGAAACTGCTATACACATGTCAGATTTTGTATGTGTGTATATATAGCTCTACTGAATGTGCAATCTCCTGTGGATCTACTCACCAATATACAGTGCAAGGACGTGCATGATTGGATAGTAACAAAACCCAAAAAAGTGCATGCAATTTGTTGGTGCAGTACCGCAAAATTCACATCCTTGGATTGGGGTGTGCTGATGCATGCATTGGGGTTGCAATCAGAATTAATGACAATGTACCGCAATGCCTATATACAGCAGTTCAAAATGTGGGCTTGGTGCCTATTACTTTAAGTGCAGCCCTACAGAAACCCCTGCCAGGCACGAAGGCCGACATTGGCTTTGGGCCTCGGGTCAATTGTACGCCATGATCTAATATGATTGCTCATAGTGGTGAGATAAATTTTATTTCAGGCTGTTTGGGGAAAAGAGCGATACTTGCTCATCATTTCTTTCTGGTACGGAATGATTGTGTTTCCCGACGACTGATTAGGAAGATGCTTCTAGAAGACGGATTAATTATTGATTCTGCTGCCATAAAGGCACTTTTCATCTCTTCCAGCGTTCCAGTACATAATATTTTTCTCCAGTCCTACTGTGTTCATTGTTTCCAATTTACAGGCACCGTGACGAAGATAGGAGCGATTGCTGTACTAATTCAAGAAAAAAAAAAATAAAAAGTGTCATCCACAAAGATTCTTTTCCTGGTTCATTTAACGCTGAACTCTAGCAAATATGTACTAAATGCACAAGCCATGTGTAGGCTTTCTTTGGTCTTGATGTACTTTGTGTATTTCTTTCAGATCTGAGCAGTGCTCCCGCTCATTGTGCAGGGTGGCTGGTCTTGTATCCGCCCCCTCCTGAAGTTTCCTGCAGGCAGTCTGTAGTGGGTGGGGTTACTGGGCCCCTCCTACAGCTCTGCTCTGTGCACAGGTTATATACAGCCCAGTGATTATGTTGCTGTGTCCATAGTTTTTTTAAGGTCAGTGGGAAGAAATTGTAGGTGGGTGGTTGCCCCTGTATTGTGACCCAACTCCAGTAAGCACCCAAAAACAGCCGGGTGGTGCACCTGGCTAAAAGTGGCTGGGGAGAACACTGCTGGATGATTATGTAAATGGTCCTTTTTTGTTTTTTCAATCCAGATTTTGGGCCAATGATGTTCCCACCTAGCCGCACAACTTCATCAGGGACCCTACAGAGCTTTTCGCAGCTTTTTCTCTCTTCTTCCTTAGAAACCTTCCAACGAACTCTTGAAATGCAGCTTGGCCTTGCGAGAACCGTTAAGTTTGTTGCCAGCATCGGTCATTGCGGATTTTTGTGTCGGTGACAGTGGCTCGGCGTGTAAGTCATAGAGCTGTAAAGGATGCAGGTTGTAACCTGGGCGCAGCGTTGGCGGACTCCGGGGGGAAGAGATTTTTGTGTAGTGATGGCTGCTTTTGTGCTGGTACTATGAAATATTAAGCACCTCTCGTGACGTTCTCCTCTTTGTGTCTCTGGCTGACTCTGCTAATCTGAGGTGTGCGCCGGCCTGCGTGCTTGTCATCGGCATCCATTATTAACGTGTTTTTTCCATCACTCTATAGCCCGAGCGATAGTTTTGCTGTCAGGAGCCAAACCTCTCACTTTTAACTCCATCTTCTTCCAAAGGAGCTTCATTCTCAGATGCTTTGAGGGGCTATAAATTGGAAAGAGGCTGCCTGGTTGAAATGGGATGTCTCTCATGACCCATGTTGTCCAAAGCAACCGGCCACGGCTTCTCCTCAGATTGTCATTTTCAGGAATGCTGCTTGGTTTTTGGATTGACGTTCCCACTAAATGTGTTGAATTGCTATAATGCACCGATTCATTCATTTCTGTGCAAGATCACCTTGTACACGGGTGGCTATGTATTGTGTAAAACACATGGCAACTGTGTGCATTAGAATGTGAAACCTTGGGAACCTAACCCTAGTGTTCTCCCCAGGCCCTTTTAGCTGGGCTCACAACCTGGCACTTTTCAATAACCACCCCGCTGTTTTTAGGGGGTTACCGAAATGTTTGGTCACAATACAAGGGCCACCACTCACCTACAGCTTCTTCCCACCCAGATAAAAAGTAATTCTGTGGAGAAAAATGTATCTCCTACTAATATTCTCCCTAAAAGTTTTTGTAAGCTTGATGGGAAGAGGCTGGTGGCCTCTGAATTGTGAACTAAATATTTAGTAACCACCCCAAAACAGCCGGGTGGGTATTGAAAAGGGCCAGGTGGTACGTCCAGCTAAAAGGGCCTGGGGAGAACACAGTCAATCAAACACTTTTTATTTAGGGTTACAGCACCAAAAATGTTGTCCTATTTGACAGATTTTCCCTTACTTCCTATCAGAGCAGGAAATGACAGGAAATCTCATCTCAGAGGGACACAGATGAAAACCAAACAAGGAAGGGTTCTGGTGCAGAGATGTTACAAAAGATTTGTGTTTTCTCTATGCAGTTCCATTCATTGTTGTTGACCTGAGAAATAAACATTGTTGCTAAAAATAACATTAAAGCATATACATGGAAGAAAACCCTGTCCTCCCTATACCTTGCCATGAATGGAGCCATTTGTTTATCTTTGGGCATATGTTTTTATAATTTAACCTTTTTGGTATACAGGGGTTAAAGTTACCCAAGATGTGAAATCCTGTAAACTCCATGATGTGCAGCTGATGTATTCATTACTTGGCCGTCTATCAGTGTCTGGCCGGCTGGATGAGTGTATCGGATTTTCACCTGAGGCCAAATATCTCCTATTGATACCCGATACTCGGAGTGGTTGGGGAATGTGCGTCTACAGTTACATTATATCACTGCTACGTTGCAGATGCACCAATCATGGCCACAGCGCTTAGAACAATTTACCTGGCCATGCTGGGGCCTCTCGGCTTATAAGGACAGGTGTGTCCTAAAGTGATCGGTGTCTATTGCTTTAGCACAGAGGCAGATTTTTTTGTACATGAGCTGCTTCATGTACATTGGCAGGGCACAGCTGGGTACCATTCGGGTTTTGGATTCGTTAATGCAGGGTGCATATATTACTGTTCATGGTGTCACACTGTGCAAATATAAACAGGGCATCAGTTTTCCTACTGCGAAAAAATGTGCTGCAACATTTTTTGCACCTACATCTAATTTTTTTTTTTTAACCCCTGGATGATAATGGCATCTGCATGGCAATCTCTGTATACTCACCTTTGTTTTTATTCCAGTTATATCACATTCTCCTATAACCTTTTTTTCTCAGTAGGTAGGTCTCTTAAACATCTTCCAGTGAGCTCAGGGTTGGAGAGGTCAGATCCTTGATACTCATGTCTTACAGGAAGTTGTTTTTTTAATGTTAGATGTCATTGAACCTGGAACACAATGGGTACTCTATGTTCTTCCTAGCCCCTTTTAGCTGGGCGCACCACCTGGCACTTTTCAGTAACCAACCGGCTGATTTTGGTGGTTACTAAAAAGTTGGGTCACAATAAAAGGGCCACTACCCACATACAGCTTCTTTCCACCTGGCTTAAAAAAATTCTGGGGAGAATACTGGGAACTGGACCAGTGTATGGGTAGGTCTGCAGTGTACAGCACTAAAGGTAGGATCACCATAGCAGCTGAAAATGATTATATTAGAGCTTCTGAGAATCCATCTCTTTATTACCCAAAGTAGAATTGGGTTTTAAAGCAACCTGGCCATTCAGTGCTTTTACTTTAATTCAGTGAAATGCATATCCAACAATGGGCAGAACTCACTTGGGGCTACCGGTGGAGGCCCATGTGGCCGACCTGGGTACATGGCCCTCATGCAATGGCATAGTTTGCACCTCTTTATATCCGGCCCTGCTTTAATTACCCCTGCCCTCTTGCTTTATTATGTTGTTCCTTCCACCAAGTGCTTAGTACTTCTGGGTGTAAAAGGAGCTTACCCCATGTGCCTTGTTCTATGTACAGATACCACTGGAGTACTCCCATCAGCTGGACGGCGCAGGTGGCTACAAAAGCTACATTTGTTAGCGTGATCACATCCCTTACCGGATTTAGAATAGTTAATCCTTTTTATAGAAGGTCTTGGTGTAGGTTAAATTCCCTTCTTTTAAGTGTGCGTACGAGTCAGAATATAATATAACATTTGAAGCATTAAAAGGAGATTTCGGAAAAAGAAAAAAAAAAATCTTCAAAGCCGCAGTTGCTCCAGGGAATCCATTTTTATTCGGTAATGGATTCTTGTGTTAGGGGAAGGTCTTGTAAAAGCAGCGAGTAATGGGTCCTTTTTATACTGATGTTCTGTTATTCGACAAGCTCATCAAAGACAGCCGACTTATTTTTTTTTAAAATCTCTTTCACGTAAAAGGCCAAATTAAATGGATGGCAACACGAACGTGAAGAAATGACTTTCTTTAGCTTTTTCGGACCTGTGAAAATGTCCTCGCTCTGTCTTTTTTTCATCTGCCGATTAATGTTCTGGTATCAAGTGGAAATTGAAAGATGGCTAAGCAACTGACTGCGTGGCTTACCCATAATTCACTTCTGTGGCTTGTTGACATTCATCGCGTGAATTCATTGTGCAGCAGTTGGTTTAGCTGCCGCTGCATTTGTTTTAGGGGGGATTAGTCGCTGTTTGGAACTGTTTAGGGGTAAAGTGTAGGTCTAGCCCATTGTTTCTCGAACTTATTAACATAGGGCAAATCTTTAAAGATCTTCAGGGATCCCCTTCTATATTTACCTTGGTCACAGTACATTTGTGTGGTCAGTGGTAAGAATTCCTCTTACATTGCTGGCCATTGGGAAGAATGTCACCCTTACAGATAGCCAAAAATACCATTGGTGTCACTTACACTGACCTGAGAGTCCCAAACTTGCCAGTTGCTTGAGGAACCCTTGTTGAGAAACACTGGTCTAGCCAAATCTGTTCTATGGAGAGAGGAGAGGGTAAGAAGAGCAAGCTCACCTAGTTGTGCTCTTCCCATTGAAATGCACAATGAGGTCATTCTCAGTCGGCCATTTAACATAGGGGGACTGCTGTACAAATTTTCACCCAAGACGAGCATAACTGTTCATCTCGAGAGAGAATCATCTATGTGATTGTGAGCCCCTTTGAGGGACAGCTAGTGACATGACTATGGAGTAATATGTTGGCACTATATAAATACTGTGTAATAATATTTTTATTCTGGGGACACATCAAAGCATCAAAATCTTGAAGGACTTAACTTCTTTCTACCTTATCCAAAAACAAAAATACCTTCAATACATACAGTATAATAGTAGTAAAACTCCCCACATATATGTTCCATTCACAAAGGATAAGGAAAAAGTGAGTTATTTTCAGCCATGATTTATAAATGACTCACAAGACCCTTATCCTTGTGTAATGCTTCATGAATTGAGCCTACATTTTTTTTCCTGGTTTCTTTGAAGTTGTATAACTGTAGCTTTTGATTTTTATACCCGCAACCCTTTTATCCCTTGGAAGGGTCCTACTATTTTTATGCTGCTACAATATTGTATCCGGTATTTATATCTCTCTGCATTGAACATAATTATAGAGCAGTCCTAGGCAATGAGCGGGCCATGGTCTGTGAGATAGACATTGTTTCTGCAAACGCTGCAGCGAGTTTATTTTATCATTCAAACATGCAACATTGTAACTTCATAGCAGGTGAAAGGCTGCAACCTGGAAACGTTTGGAAGCCAGGTAAGTATTTCCAGCAAAGGCAGCTTCTATTAGGAAAGCTTTATTGTAGATGGACAGGTCTAAGATCTGAAAAAAACAGATCAGCACAGAAAAAAGTAAAAAGTTTTATTCCTCAAACTTATTGACAAAGAATTGTTAATTACCGCTGCGTCGCCTTCTAGTAGAAATATTAATTGGGTTTCCAATCCGGGTTCGTGTTCCTGGCAGCTAATGAGCTGGGACAGAACAGGATCAATAGTCCCTTGATAGGGCTGAATAGATGTTGTGTTGGAGGGGAAAGGGGGGTTGATCGCGACAGACAAAAGTGGCGATTGGTTAATGATACAGCAGCTCGGTCCATTGTGCGGGAGTGGTTGCTGTGCTGTTCTCCAGATGTGCCTGTGCGGAAACGATTGAACAGCTGGAGCTTTGCATTTTGATCATTTCTGTAGGAAGGCTGAAAATGGCAGAGAGTGGCCCAGTTTAGCAATTGGTGTTTGCAGAGTGGGATGTAAACAAGAAGCTGCCATTCCACAGCCCTACGGCTTCTGCCTACTTACCATATCGCGAAATGTGCACCAAGCGTGGCTTGGCTTTCATCTGTCTCTGTAGTAGAAAACTTGGTGATCAAATGTTTGCATATGCTCTGTTCCCCTTGTCCGTGTATGTCACAAAAATGCATTTTGGATGCCCCCATTTATTTCTAATAGTTCCCGAACACACAAACGTGCAAAACTAATGCATTTTTACCCTTAACAAGGTCACAAATACCTTGGTTGCCTTGGGGTGCATTGAATTGAAAGGGCTTGGATGCTCTTTTGTCATCTGTGGACAATTGTTAAGGGCCTAGGGATAACATGTGGCCCATATGGTGCAAATTTATTCTCAACAAAAACTTTCAGCGGTGTAAATGGCTGCCAAATGACTAGTAGAGTCCAGGAAGTTAGGAAGCAACGGTTGTGTCTTTGCATGCAGCGGACATTGCAGTTCAAATATTCTTTGCAAAAAATGAGAATGGTTTTGCTTTGGGTCAATCTTCGTTTATGTAGTGGGTTTGTTGAAATGCATTAATACGTGTTAATATGTGGTCCATTAAGGCATTCTTTGATTGCAGGTTTCCCCCTAGAAATTTTTTTTAAGCTGCGTGGGAAGAAGCTGTAGGCGGGTGGTGGCCCCTGTATTGTGACCAAAAGGTAAACAGCCGGGTGGTTACTAAAAAGTGCCAGGTGGTGCGTCCGGCTAAAAGGGGCTGGGAAGAACACTGGATTGGGCTGCCAATGCATCACAGCAGGTGAACAAAATGTGCATGAATCTTTTTTGCCACACCAAAGTGCATTATTTGCACACAAAAAAAAAAAACTCTAACCATTCTTATTGGTTGAGTTAGCAGGCAGTGTCGATGTGGCTCCTTTTTTGATCAATGAACTGCATGCATGACCAAAGCATGTCTGTGCTTTATCCTAATTTCTGGCTGGCTCCTGGATGTATTAATGTTCCTTTCCAGGTTGATACGGGCCCATGTTTGCTTTCTCTGGAAGGTTTGTAAGATTCAGAATTGCGAAGCTGGCACATGAGGAAACCCCAGATTACACAAGCATTACGGATAAATTTAGCCGGTTACTATTCACTGCCACGGGCTATGTACATTTTAAAAATAGTCATTAAAATACCAGAGCACCCGTCTAATTATGTAACTCCGCTCCATGCTGGATGTGTGGCCTACGGAGTTTCTCGCAGGGCGTGCCAAGGATGTTGCTTTACTCATCTTCCAAAGTTTATCCTGCATGTTCTCAGACTGGAATGCTGAATTGGTGATCCACCAGAGCAATCATTATAGGAAAAGGCACATTATTAAAGGACAACTCTGCCTGAAGAACAGACAAATTCAAAAGGCTTTGTTCAGTGAGTCTGTAACCTCAGGTAGCTACATTGATGCTCTTAGGAGAAAACGGATCAGTGCCCTAACAAGCAAAGCTCTATTGCTTTCTACAGCAATTCCTATGAAAAAGGAGGGGCGATCCCAGGTAAAACCCAATAAATTTGCAGCATCACTTTCATTGCCCTTTCGCAGGCTGAGAGTGGATCCAAGACCAGGCTGTACTGTTATCTGTAGGGGGTCACCAGTTTGTATAGTGCTGTGTAGCAGGGGGGATATATCACAAGCCCAGCTGTACAGACCTAAAATCCTTTTGGCAGGTAAGATCATTCCCGTATGAATCTATTTTAACATTTGCAATCATCTGGTTGCCTGGGTGAGCTAGCATTATTGCCATGGAAATGCAACTCTCTCTTTTTTTTTTTTCTTTACTTAGATACCAATATCATAAACTAATATTCTACTATCTTTGAAATACCTGCATCTCATTACACTAGGACGATTTAGGGTCGCTCCAATCTTTCTGTAAGCTCCATGACAATATAAAATCACAAGCAATCAATGGCTAAGTGTTGTGATCATTTGTTAAGCACATGGAACAAATGACTTTCTATTGTGTAGCATATAACCGCACAACGCTTCATTGTGATCACCACGCAATGCCACTTGTGTAGCTTACACTATAGAGAGTTATTTGTTCCATCTGTTCAGAGATCACATCTTACCGTTTTATAATTGCTGGAAGTTAATTATTGTGGAGTAATTATGCTTCTACAACTCTCCTGTCTAGCCTTGTGCAAAATCAGGATTGCAAATAAGATCTTTTTGTTGTTAATGTGACAAGAATGCCCCAAAAACCTTCCACTGAGCTATTTTGGGGCTTTGGTAGATGAACGGTTTCGTAGTAGAGATTAACAGCTGCTACAAATCTTTAATGCCAGGGATGAGTGCCATTTGTAGCAAGTGATTTATTTGCTAAAGTCACCGGCGCTTTGTTACCAGGAAGTCATTTGTTGCTGCCAAAGCAAAACTGTTGCCACAGCATTGCGTTAGTGTAGTCTGCTGCAGATGGTTCATGGAGGTGAGCTAGTTCATCTGGGCATTGAGGTTGTGGTGCGGTCAGTTTTTCCTGTCACCGATGAACTGTACATGTAGCTTCGCACTTGCAGCCACTGATAGGAAATGAAGGAGCTGGTAGTGAGTGGTTCAGTAAAAAGTACAAACAATAGTTCATAAAATGGCCCACATTGAAAATTGGCCATCAGGCAGGTTTTTACATGCCCAGTTGTCAAATATGTTACACCATCCCAGCCTAACTAATCAAGAGGGCCGAAGATTGAAATGCAGAGAGAAGAAGGAACAATATGGCGGCCCCTGTGATGGAATGGGGACAAGAGAGTATCAATGGGTTTATTTCTGTTAAGAACCAACACAAAAGAGTGGATGGCAAGGTGCACTTGCCCAGAAACCCCCATCCCCGGTGTAATTATTGCTGAGCTAAAACACAATCTTTTAGGTAGTGATCTACAAATCACTTAAAAGTTAAGTTGGCATTTATAATGACTAATAGTAGGGTTTTCTTGGCATGAAATGGGGAGCCATTGGTGCAATTTATCACCCATGTGACCTGACTCAAGGAGCTGGAATAGTAAATGCAGAGAAGAGGCTGCAGTGCCTGCAGCTTAATAGGGCATGCCGCATCAAGGAAATGTAAGGGTGGTCTTTACTTACTTGCAGTTGATATGCTTTTTAAAAAGCCCCTCTGTGCAAAAATGGGTTCTGTAAGAAATAGGAGCTTGTATAATAATTAATTAAAAGTTCTCTTTCCAATTTATGAACGAACCTGTTACAATTTGACGTCAGAATCACTTTCAAAAATTAGATTGTCAAAAGATACCAATGAAAAATTAAAAACAAGCCCTATAGATTGATCGGAAGAGAATTACCAATTTTACCCCAATAATGAATGGCCTTCCGTTCCCAAATTGAGTTGATGCATTTCAGGAAGTTGAATGATTTTTTTTTTTCTTTAGCCATGAATTTGTCGTTTTAGAATGGGGCCTCGGAAGCCCCAGATGATGGATGTAATTATACCTAATCAAAGCCACTTCTTACCTCATCTTTCATTGCTCCTGTGTGGTCAGTAGCAGAATAAGATTACCTTGAGCCCTGGGCGGTAATCAAGACTGAACGCCAGAGCGCGGCACACATGGGCTCAATAAAACTCCTATAATTATATAAATACATTTTCCTCAGGTTGAAGGAAATGGGGTGATGAAATGCTCTTCCAAAAAAGAAAATGTTAAAGGCACAGGGGGGCTGGAACAAAAAATATGCAGAATGTTTTACGTCCATCATAGATGTTATTGTTCTTGCATTGTTTCTTTGTTCTTTTTTATATGGTTTATTTTTCATTGTCATTGGTTGGTCATTGCATCTTCAGATTTAGTTCTGTTTGTCTTAGAGTTTGTTTTCCATAAATCTCAGGTTATAAAATGCAAAGTTGGCTTTTAAAGCCGAACTCCAAGCTAAACGCACAGGTGAAATAAAAATTTGTGAGCTGGTTTACCTGTCAGTGGGTTAGCAATTTGCTTCAGCTGGTGCAGCCACCCAGCCATACGGCACAAACAGGATCCTGACCTCCAGTGCACCTAAAAGTAATTTCCAGATAAAATCGTTATTGTGTTTATTTATTTACTTTGCATCCAATAAATATGAGTACCTAAAACTTGATAATGGCCTCTAGCATGTTCCAGCATCACTTAGGAATGCTATGAGAATGCATGTTTGCTAAAAGAACATGCTGACTCCAGGGGAGACATCACTACTTCAGTCCTCCCCTTCTCCTTTGTTGTCCATTCACAGCCTGGGGGCAGGGAGGTGACTAAACTTATATTGTTTAACTGCAGTAGAGGACATGTAAATTAACATAATGCTGCCAGACACTTCAGACAAGTTGGTGACCTGAGGACAGGGTTGATGATATTGCATTTCTATGGCAGGTAAAACAACTCCCTCTATATGTATCTCTAAATGCCTCTTCTGATTGGACAAAGCAGGAGCAGCAGTGCATTATTGCCCCAGTATAGGCATATTCAGTATTACATGGATTGTATAGAAGAGCTTTGATTGGGTCAAACTTCTGACCCTCGTCCTTCCAATCCATAGATGATTAGGATGGGATTCAGATACTTAAGTAATTGCATTTTTAAACCGGTTCTATTTTTAAAGAAATGCAATTTCCTCTGCTGGCTGCATTACATTCGGTGACTCGGAAAGAAGGGAGTTTGTAGATGACCCTGCTGTAATTTTGTGTCTGACTGTGAGCGATCTCTGTGCTGCTGAACCCGGATAGGCAGGAAACTGAAGTTTTTCCGGAGTGTTTCAGCAGGAATTCAGGTTCTATTTATTGTAGTCCCATGTTTCCCTTGGCAGGGAGCTGAGTGGTGACCCAAGGACAGTATAAATTCTCTGTGCTATCTCTCCATTTTTTTTCCTAGGAAATTTGCTTCCATTTTACATAACATAAGGGGGACAAATTTATTTAAAAGCCAGTCTGAAACAAGCCGTCTCTGTACGAACATAGAAAATAAATGCGTACAAAAGGTTTTATAACTGGACAATTCCTTGCAGAAAGATCTGTAGTGGTTTGTGTGACATTCTTGGGTGGCTTTAGGATTCCTTGTTTTAGTGATTAAGCACAGGCTAGTACGACTGAGCTCCTAACATCTCCTATGTAATCTGAATTTAGGATTTTTTGTTCTATATCTGCATTGAGTTCAGTTTTAAAATATACACATGAATGCATTTTTTGTATTGTTGTTAAATTATTACATTGTAAGCCATGTGTGCCAGAATTTGACTTGGTATCAGCCTTTTGCAGTCTAAAAGCAGCAAGTTTCATGGTGGAAGAAAGATTAAGCAAACAAGGAATCAATCAATTGCTGCTGCAATGCTCATGTGCAAACAAAGAATGTTTTGATAGGAGTGGAGAGCAGAAAGATGAGCTTATCTGTATGTTGCTTCTTTACCTGTGCAATAACAATATAATTAATTGCAATGGAGAAGTATTAAATCTCCTGCTTCCATGCTGTGATATTTGCTCACATGACCTAAGAGGAGTCTTGGGGTATGTTCAGACTGGCAATGAGGTTACGTTGATGCCAATTCCTTATGCCAGTGAACTGCTGCCTCAGCTGCAGGTTTATTCTACCTGCAAAAGCCCCATAGAGAATTAGCCCCATAGAGGCAGCAGTAAGGTTTGTTCGCTGCCTGCTGTCAAATCATCAGATGTTGGTTCTGAACCTACAGCCCTGCAGGTCTGAACTAACCCCTATGGTTTCTTTGGTCAAAACCTTCACAGAGGTGTCTGGCCTCTGTCCTTGCTCCCACTTGACATGGTTGGCCATGGCCTGTGCAACCCGGTGCTGCATTGTAGGAAGAAGGGCATGCTTCTGAAAATGCTAGATGCATGGCTGTCCCTGGCTTTAATGCTTTTTTGAGTTGGAACAATTCGCAAAAAATGGAGACTCTTGGTTTCTTGCTTGTTGTTTCAGGTAAGGCTTTGAACAGCTGGGCAACTTTCAATTTCAAAAGAAAAGGACAGCAGCTTTCTTTCTCGTTGTGTTGTCTTCCTTAAAGTTGAAAACTTTAACTGTTGTTTTAGCTAACCTAAAATCTAGCCCTAATACAGGAAGTGGCAAAGCTGCAAAAGCTCAGTGCCGCTTTGGCTCATGCAATCCTTTTGTTCCTGACGGCTTCCATTATTTTATTTATTTTTTACAGAGCTGATTGTTTTATAATCACAGTTCCTGTTCACAATCTTGCAAACAAAATTACATTTAGTAATTAAAACCAAACACAACCAACTGCATTTTTTTTTTGAAGGAATAAAATTATATTTGTCCCGGGGCTAAGTGCCAAAGAGTTTGTGGGTGTTTAATTGGCTGATGGGACTACCAGGAAATCAGTTTAATGGATGCTGCTTATGAAATGTGATTAATCGTTGCATCTGTCATTTTGCATCCATGGCAGTGGAAGATGCAAAGGCCATTCTGACTAAGGAGTTAAGAGGCCTGGATTTCTGAATAATTCCATCTGACCTTCTGGGTTGGCTGACTAAGCATCCAGATTGGCATCTGTGTAATATAAATCGTGGCAGGCTTTGGGTCAAACCCTTGCTTTGCAGCCCTGAGCATCAAGTTTAACGGCTACCGTAGACACTGGTTGAATGGAGGTCATATTCTTTTCAGTGCCCTGTTAGGTTTATCTCAAGCGGTTTAAAAAAAAATATATAAATATCTATTCCCCATGTTTAGCCATTGCTGCAATTCTTGGCTCCTTTTTGGCACAGCTGTCTGCAAAAACGTATTCAGTTCTGTTTATGCTTATGCTATTCTGGGTTCAATGAAACCTGCCATCATTCGATCCCTTTCCTGTGAGCTCTGGGCTTCATAGACACAACTCTGGGCATTATAGACAAGGGGCACCATAGACATAACTCTTCTTTTACTTAATGTTTGTACCCAATCCTGGTGGTAATGCCGGTGAATGGTAGATGATGCCCTACTGCCCTTTGGACATCTTTGCCTTCCAGTGACATACACAAGATTTTAATTTTGCATTGCATGGCTGTTGGCATCGAGTGAGCTCACAGGGCAAGGTGTATGGCAGTGCCAAGGTCAATGTTGGTTTATGGCACAAAATAGTTCCCTCACTATTGGCCGCTTCCACTTCTACATTTAATATGAAACCTTGGCCACTGTGCAGACAAAAGAACTCTGCCGTCACGCTCCTAGCAATGCAAATAACATAAAGCTCCTGTAATCTTACTTGTGACACTTCTTTTTGCCCTTGTTTTGTAACTTGGTAAAACCTCTCTTGTGACATTCCTTATCAAGGCCGATTAGAGCTGCTTGAAAGGCTTTATAGGGCCTCTGACACCTCAACTTTCTTACTGTTGTGAAATTCTTTGGAATAGTTCTTGCAAAGTGTTTAAAAGGGACCTTAACCTTGCCGGTTTTATTTCCCTCTCTAAATTTCAGGACCAGCAAACCTATAAAAGCACCATGAATATCTTTTACGGATTCATTTGGAAATTTTTCTCAGTTCTCCAGAACTCAAGATAAACATTTTATTAGTGGCGTGAAATTTTTTCTGGTGGTCTCGTGACTTCTGAGAACCTTGTACAGTTTTCCTTCGGCCTATCATGGTGACAACCAAAAACAAAAGATTTGATTTTTTTGAAGCTCTCCAAGACTAGATAAGATAGGAGTTTTCAATCCTGGACTGGATCCATTCTACATTTGCTGTATCACTCAGGTTCTCCCTTGATAGTTTATTTTAAATAAAGCTTTATTAAATCATAAGTTGTTTTTTTTTTTTTTTTTTTTATGCAAATAAATCTTTTAAAGATCAGTAAAATCAAAACTGATAAAATTGCAGGTGGATGGATGCATCTGTCAAATATTTATATTCTGACATTATTTGGTATTTAACATTTTCTCTTGTGCCTCAATCTCTCGCTTGCTACAACAGTTCTGTTCTCCATGTACCTTTGTCAATAATTTTTTGCCTCCCCGGATAAGAGAGGCCTGCGCATTGCCGGTAGGCGAGGGATTCGGTATTAAAATACTTCAGTTTGCTGAGAATTGCCATCTACTTCATAAGATTTAATATTTCAAATATAATTCAGAGAATCTTCAACTGCTCATAAATTCCAACGCCAATTCCAAACGTGTCTTTTGTGATTGAGACAATGGTTTTATAATTTCTGGCTTTTATCTGAAGTGGCAAATCGATGATGCACACTGTAATTCAAGTTCATATGAAGACGAGCTATTGTTTATCGTTAATTAGGAATCAGGCCCGAATTTATGAGAAGAATCCACTCTAGGGTGCAGTTTCAGGCAACCAATCGGTGAGCTTGCACTGTTATCTGGCAAACTCAGCAAATATACTGAAGTCAAAAAGTTCATTTGTTTTGCTGTAATCTTTGTTTTTAGTAAAGCACTGCAGCCTGAAACTCATAGGGCAGTGTACCTCCTGAAACTGTGCTGTGTTCACTTCCTCCCGTTCTGGGTGAAGGTCAAAAGCCGAAGTAAAATGATCAAATACTGGTGGGAACTAATTTTAGATCCATATGCCAAAAGTGTTTTATTCTAGGAAGCTCTTTTGTGCTTAAAAGTTGACTATAAACTGATTTTATAGGGGACTCCTGCAGGCTTCATCAACTTTATCCACCGGGGGTGGTTGGTGAAAACCAAGAGCCACCCATCTAAACTGCCTTCAATCAAGCATGACTATGGCAGGTTGTCAACTGGCCATGGAACCAACCATGCAAGCAAGTCTTTAGTTACAAGGCATTCTTTATTGCAACAGATTTCATGGCGGCAGTTGACACCAGCCAAGGTTTGACCGCTATCAGAAATTATTTGGTCGTGGTCTAACTACGATGGTTCCCTTTTATAGTAAGCTGCACTATGATAATCTGGCTACTCTTCTTTTCTACATAGGTGAAAATGTGAGCCTTGTCTGCGAATGAGTGTGGATCATCTAGCCAAACTTTTTGATCCCAAAGAATGCTTCAAATAATATGCAGTCTTTGCAGAACTCCTTCTAAAATGTCATTAACAATGATTTTTATTGGTTAAACAGATGTTTCAATAACAGAGTAAATCAGATACATCAAAAGATAAGGGGGGAGTACCAAATTCAAGGGGTATGGGAACAACAAGCTGGAGATTTGTTAGGTCAGCTCGGGGTGCCACCCCTACGTGTCCATTGGCAAGTTCCATAATGTTCAATGTGGAGAAGTATGGAAAGGCGGCATTCATGGAGATACAGTGTTATTGAGTTAGAGCTAAATCTAGGATGGGGCAAAACTAAAATAATTTCATTTTGGGTCATTGGACCCAAAAAGACCCTTACAATGATGGTCAGTGTGAAGAATATCAGTGGTGGTTAGAGAATTGCTAGGCTGAAGCCTAAATAGAGAACTACCATGAGGTTATATCGGCAAGAAAAAATGTTAAGGCTCAAATATGCCAGGTTGTACCCTTTTTATTCAAATAACCCATGTACCCACATGGCGGACATTTATATGCAGATCCTCTTTGTGACAGCACTCAGGCTTGGCCATTGGTCACTTAGTCACCAAGGTCTGTCCAATTGCAATATCAGATGCATACAAAAGACATTCAGAATAAAAATACCAATTACATGATACCACTTCATTTTACACTATAATAAATAAAAACTCAGTATGGGTTCTGTAGGTAAGAAATGCATTTTTCAAACCTTCATCTAGTTAGGGATGTTTCCTGTTGAGCTCTGGTCTCCCATCCTCCTTGGCTCCTTCTGCACAGTGAGTCCCGTAATTGAAATGTCACAGACACTTTTGACAGGACATCAATAATCCAGAACTGTGACACTTTTTGTTTGCCTAATTTTTTCCTCCCTCCATGTGGAAATACGCTTTAGCCTAAATTTACAGACTGTAAAGCTGTCTGCTGGGACTTCGTGGAAGGTAATATTTAAAGGAACAGGTATTGATTTTGGAGAAAGTGTAGTGTGTTCCCGTGGGTATGCCATTAGTGCTTCAGTTATTTTTAAAGTGGTAAAATTGGGCAGGGCCCATGAAGTGGGTGCAGGTAAAATGCCACCTGAATACGAATTCTTTCCCTGAAGCTTGAAAATATGTTGAGCCAAGAGTACAAAATTAACGTAATAATGTATATTTCATGAAATGCAATTGTGTATAATTTTACAAAGATTCTTGATGCTAATTTTTTTCTCTCTATTGTTTTACAGGTATATCCTGGCTGACTGTTCAGACCGTGTCCTAAATGAAGCTTTCAGCTCAGGGCCACTTGGAAACCTAGCCCTCTTTTTACCCACTCCCCTCCCAGTCCTTTAATTTATTTTTTTTTTGGTATAATTTTCATTGCTTTAATATTATTCTCAAAGATGAAGACCCAAACGTGGAGGTCTCTTCCTTTCCATTTATGGACTCTTTTGTTTTTGGGGGGCTCCTGGATTCTTCCTGGGAATGGTTCTCCTAAACCTTTTAGAACTTTTACGGGCAGCGAATGGAGCTTGACTCATTTGGTGGTGCATAACAAAACTGGGGAGGTTTATTTGGGTGCTGTAAACAGAATTTTCAAACTGTCAAGCAACCTGACCCTCTTGCGCACCCATGTTACAGGCCCCATTGAGGACAACGAAAAGTGTTACCCTCCTCCTAGTGTCCAGTCTTGTCAGCATGGACTCATCACCACTAATAATGTCAACAAACTGCTGCTAGTAGACTACTCATTGGATCGTTTAATAGCCTGTGGCAGTGCCTCTCAGGGCATTTGCCAGTTCCTACGTCTTGGGGACCTTTTTAAGTTAGGAGAACCTCACCATCGTAAGGAACACTACCTTTCCAGTGTTAATGAATCTGGCACCATGTCTGGAATCATTATTGAGGCTCCAAATGGGCACAACAAACTTTTTGTTGGGACACCTATCGATGGAAAGTCTGAATATTTTCCTACTCTTTCCAGTCGGAAACTTTTGCCCAGCGAGGAGAATGCAGAGATGTTTGGATTTGTCTACCAGGATGAGTTTGTATCTTCCCAGCTTAAGATTCCTTCAGACACCCTGTCCAAATTTCCAACCTTTGACATATACTATGTGTACAGTTTCAGAAGTGAGCAGTTTGTTTACTATTTGACCCTACAGTTAGATACACAGTTGACTTCTCCTGATTCTACTGGAGAGCAGTTCTTCACATCTAAGATTGTCAGGCTTTGCGTTGAAGACCCCAAGTTCTACTCTTACGTGGAGTTCCCCATCGGATGCATGAAAGATGGTGTGGAATATCGTCTCATACAGGATGCTTACCTAAGTAAGCCTGGGAAACGCCTGGCCAAAGAGTTGGGGATCTCTGAAAAGGAAGACATTCTTTTTACAGTCTTTGCCCAGGGCCAGAAAAATCGAGTTAAACCACCAAAGGAGTCTGTTCTTTGTCTGTTCACCTTGAAGAAGATCAAGGATAAAATTAAGGAACGTATTCAGTCCTGCTATCGGGGCGAAGGAAAACTGTCTCTGCCTTGGCTCTTAAACAAAGAGCTGGGTTGCATCAACTCGGTAAGTCTATAACTATCAAACATCCATCTTTAAAACTGATTTTAGGTAAGCAGTAGGTTTTACATGACATTTTCTTTTTCTGTTTGTACTTTTTGGAAGATGAGTGGCCATTCCAGGGACTTTTTGTTCTTTCCTTTTAGAAAGATAGCTCTTTTGAAAAATTGCTGATATGACAACATAAGCGGAAAAGGGCATCTTGTGTATTAAGGATGTATTATGTATCCAAGGTGTGGTGGTCCAGGCCCAGCTTTATTCTGTGGTTTCCTGCAGTGTTTCTCAGTTTAGTTATAGCTATATTTGTGATGCCAATTGGTGCTATATGGTTTTCTATGTAAGATTCTGCTTATCCAGAGGGTAGTTTAGTGTTGTGTTTTATAAAAATGTAAATAAGCACTTCTAATCGAGTACTGAAGATTCTGTTGAGCAGCACAGAAGGAAGAAACTAAGAAAATGTAATACATTTAGAACAATTTCTAGTCTACCTTGACCAGTGAAGTTCTCTGACATTGTCTACAGATGTCTGAGGAGAAGTATCTCCTTGTACAGTCTTTGGTTTGGTTGCACCAGGTGTCTGTGGCTCTAGCTCAGGACAATTTAGTTTTATGGGTAAAGCTCTGAAGGATCTAAATGCTTTTTCTGATCACCACTGTCCTGCTGGAGATCAGCTAGAATTTATCTGCATTCCTCAACTTCAGTAGTCAATCAATTGAGACTATAAGCCAGCATATAGAACCTGTATTAAGAGAAATTTGAAATACAGTTTTAAAATACAGAAAATGCTAAATATTATTTAAATTTGTTAAAATAAAACTAAATATGCAGCTCAGGAATGACAGAATTAGGATATAGTTTCTAATCTGCATAGTAATTCCAGGGCAGCAATATAGCAAGCACTGGAACCCCTGGTTCGTTATGACGACAAGGAATCTAGAACTTTCGGTAGGGTGACCAGCTAGGGAAGCCTCCAAGGAGCCAGGAGATATGAGCTTTGACAGCAATAGAAATAGGGTTCAGCTATATATTTTTCAAGGATCATCGGTGACCTTACACTTGTTCAGCACTTGAACCTTCTTTCAACCTGCTGTTTAGGTCTTTAGATGCTGTAAAGTGTAATAGTAACAACAGTTATTTCTCCTATAATGGTGATCTTCTCTTCTGATTGTTTTCCAACCGACCTAGTACCTGAAAGCGTGCTGAGGAATGGAAGAAATTGCCTGTAAATTGCCATCCTCTTGTAATTTTTGTATAGCCATAGTGCTGAGATTTCAGATTTATTTGTTTTTCATTGTTTTTTTTGGTGATTTGCAGCCCAGGTTAATTTGTTGACGGGACTTATCAGGAAAGATAATCTTTTTGCAGATCAGAGTAATAACATACTTCAGAGAGCCTGCATTTACAGCTGAAGATTAGAGGGAGAGGACTGATCACTCTATCAATAAGAAAGGGGAAATATTTAGTTGCTTTTCCCTGCTGTGGCACATGCAATCATCCCGTCATTTACTTCCCAGGAGGACAGGGTGATGTCTTTGGGGTCCTCACCTGTTGCCTCTCCAATCTGTCCAATGGTGGTGGTGGTGGTGGGGGGGTGTAATACTTTTTTTTTTTATCTGTTCAATTATTTAGTCATGTTGGTATACTTTTTATTTTGCTCAAGAAGCTTTATCTGCATAATTAACTTTATTCACTTGGGAACAATGTTGCAGGCTTTTACTGCGACAAAATACATTTGTGTCCTTTTTTTAGACTGTGAAGGATACTTTGACATTATCTACAAACATTGGCCTTAATTTTCAAGTTCACCCCAACTGAGCTGTAACTGGCAGCTGTGCACAGCTCACCACAGCCTTAGGAGGGAAGCAGAGCATGAAGGGAAGCCTAAAGACTGCCTTTCTTTTCCTCCGCATAACTAACATCAGATTCTGAACCGATATGAAATCCTGTCATGGAGAGGTCCATAGATTTTAAAGAAACCCTAAGACCAGATGTCAGTTTACTAGCTTTAGGTAGCCTCCTGACATCACGAAGGGAACACTCATATTATTTAGTATATGCAACTTGATATAAATATCTTTATACCAACTTTATATCAAGAACTTTAGACTTGCCTATTTAATGTACAGCGCTGCGTAATATGTTGGCGCTATATAAATCCTGTTTAATAATAATAATAATAATAATAAAGGGTAAAAAGGAGATCCTAGACCTGTGATGGTCATCTTACTAGATGTTGTTGGTCTCTTGACATCACCAAAGGCTATACATAGTATTTATTATATGCAATTCCAAAGAACTATGTCAAGTTCTTTGTATTAGCTGCATAAATTGTAAAGAGTCACTAGACCAGTGGTGGTCGGCTTACTAGATATGCGTGACCTTCTGACATCACTTAAGGGAAGCACAAAGTATTTAGTACATGACATTTTAAATAGGACTGACAGGAACTTCAGACTTGCTGCAAAGGGGAAAAGGAGCTCCAAGACCAATGGTGGTCCATTTATTAGATGGAGGTGGCCTCGTGACATGGGCCCTTGATATTATTTAGTATATGCAGTCCTAAAGACTTTCAAAAACGTTGGACTTGCTCCATAGGGATAAAAGAGCTCCCAAGACCAGTGCTGGTCAACTTACTAGATGTAGGTTGCCTCTTGACTTCACCAAAGGGCTATGCATAGTATTTAGTGTATGCATTTCTAGAGAAGAGTGTCAAGAACTTTCGGCTTGCTGCATAGGTATGAAGGAACCCCTAGACCTGTGTGGTCTGCTTAATAGATAGTAATAGTAGGTGGCCTATTGACAGCAACATGGATAGTTTTCTGTATATGCTGTTCTGAGGACTTTCAAGAACTTTGGATTTGCAGCATAGGTATAAAATAGTCCCAAGACCAGTGGTGGTGAACTTACTAAATTAAGGTGGTCTCTTGAGATCACCAAGGGGTACATAGTATTTGGTGTATGCAGTTCTAAAGAAGAATGTCAGAAACTTTGGGCTTGCTGCAAAGGTATGATGGAACCCCCAGACCAGTGGTAGTCGTGGCAGCAAAGATGATATTGCCAGGAGCTGCAGACTTGTTGCAGGAGAAATGGTCAAATAAGAAAGACATGCTAACTAACCATAACTGACCACATGGCCATGATTACAGATCATTGCTCCCCCATTTGTGTTCCCAGTCCTCATAACATTAGTCCCATAGTCAACGGCATTACAAGGCTTTCAATAAGTCCCAATTCCCTTAAGGCAGAGCCACATTGATAAATTCAAGGGCTGCACACTGTGGATCTTGTCCTAATTGTGCATGCACATTGGATTGCTCCCTATCTATGGCCAGCTTTAGAGAGTTCTAATATTAATATTGATGATTATAAATCACAATATTTTGCTTAGATGAAAGTCAACAGGTAGCCCTTACAACAGCATATTTTGTCGCTCAATACATGGAGGTATCTTCTCAGTATACCAACCACATTTAAATTCTATATAGAAATGTTTTAAGGTTACATTTTCTATTTCTATAAAGCAGTTTGTTTAAATATTAGATACCAAGAGCACCATGATGTCCCCCTTCCCTCCCAAGAGGCTGGAGTGGACTAATCCAGTGGCAGAAATGATTCGATTTCATTTTCTAATCCCTTATAAAAATGTATGTGTATAGATTTCTTTGTCTTCCCCTGACCCTAATCTGCATCAGAGTACACTGTTTAAAACAAACTCAGAGGTTTATGTAACAGAGCAGAGAAATGGAGAAAATGGATGAAGAGTCGGCTTACTTGCATCCACAAGCAAATAATTTTTTTTAAAGGTTATCTAAATGGAAGAGCAGAAATGTTATATATTGCAGGTTACCAGATGTGGTGGATGCATTTGTTTTCCCATTTCAGGCTAAGAACATTGTTAGCAAGAATAGAAAGATACCTGTTTATCCTGCCAGAACATCTGGGCCCTTCCTGTAGCTTCCTGTGCAATCTTAAATGATATCCTTAACTAGGTTAACCTTCTCTTCTATCATGTATCAATTACAGAACAAGGATTGCTCAGCTGCAATATAATGTTTTTGGGTTTGGAGATCTTTAAGTTAAAGAACCAAGAGAATGGATGGCTTTAGTGCTTTGGAGTTGTTGGATCCATGGCTCATTCAAAAATCATTCTTTTTAGTTGGCCATACTTGGTCTCATTGCACAATCTTATATAGATCTATCAAGAGCAAAGGCTGATTCTTTCCCCTGTTCTAGTAAAGGGATTGTATGGAATAATGACAAACTCTTTGTGGGGGAGGGTAGCGATTACACCACAAAACATCAAATTTGAATATTTAATTGACAGTTGTGGACATAAGGTTTCTGTAGTGTTGGCTTCTCCAACCTGCTGGAGGTCTGTTGTGCTGCGGTTTCCTTCCTGCGTGCATTGAGACAGGTAACAGCTGTTTGACACGCTGAAGGGAAGTTTATCCTGCAGGCGCTCCACGCTCGCAGATCTGATTTTGTTTTCAAACTAATTCGATATTGTCGACAAATGATGGAATTGTTACATGAGCTCTGGCGGAGCTGAGAGGACGTACGAGAAAGGCCCTTGTACTCCAGTGGCGGCCCTGGCGTGCTGCTGACGCTTGGTGAAAGGTTAACTATTTACGTGCTAGGTTGTGCTTCACGTTAAGTGCATATAATTAAAAAAGGTTGCAACTGGCAACCTCTGACTTATTGGATTGACTTTAGCTCACTTCCTGTTTCTGTGACAGCATGATGAGAAATAAGAGGCTGGTTGTCACTGGCTTGAAATGACATCCACTCTAATCTCAAACAGGGTTCCTCCAAAGGTTGCTAGGGGTCCCTTGAACCATGAGAAATTTGTGCCACTGAGGTCAGTTTAAGTGACACCAATGATAGTTTTTGCCTATCTGTAAAGGTGACATTCATGACTGATGGCTGTGGTTACCAAAGAAATTACTTTTCCAAAACTTTGCATGGAGCATAAAGTTGTTGCTGCTTTGTCCCCATTGGGAAGATCCCCCTCACATAAGCTGTATGCACATAATAGTTGCCAGAGATTAACAGTTGTGCTCGTCTTGGGCATGAATCTGGGATCTGTACAGTGGGTCCCTGGTGTTTTTCATCGATGCACCACGCAGATTGGTGAATAACCAGGAACGACCGTTGTTCAGTCTTTGAGCAGTGGGGTGCCACTCATCCTTCCTCCTCCCATCTCCATTGTACTGAATGGTGCTGGGGTACAGCTTTCATTTCTTGTTATGTCACTAGAAACAATCTGACGACAATCATCCAATGTCCATCGGACGTCAATACAAGTCTCTCGCAATGCCCTGTGTGTTAGGAGTGATGAGGTTTTACAATGGCAGGAAGGTGAACAATTGCTCCAGTGGAGAGTTTTTCATTAAAGTAGGATAAAGTGACCCTCTGCCTGAGAAAAATTTTCTGGACTTCTTGTCCCGGTGACATCGCCATTGCTAAATCCTGACTTTCATTCTAATCCATCTCTGTTCAAAAAATACTAAAAATTTTTTTAACGTCTTTTTTTTGTGGCCCACAGTTTGGGAAAAAAAACATTTTGTTATATTCAACTGACATGTAAATCAGTGTTACAATTATATAAAAAGTCTGTGTGTGTGTTTCCCCAAATACAATTCTGCGTGAACTCCAGAAATCCTCACAAAGCTAATTAGCAGCGGGCCGTCTGACTGGTAACACGCTATTCCTCCAGCTAGTTAATAAGCTCAGCTTGTTTGGATTGTGCTCCCCATGACTTGTCAGTGGGGAAGGGCCATTCAGGGTTCCTGGGTTGGGATTAATCTCCTCCTGCCAGGCCATCATTAGTGAGGGCTGAAGGATTTGCTGAAAGCCGAGAATCGCTCCTTCTTCCTCTCTCCTGGTGCTAATTATCATTTATTAACTTTATGTTGTCACTCAGCTGGCTCCCCCTTGGGAAATTAGCTATGGATGGAATCTAGTGGGGGGGGGGATCATTTGGACAGGATTGGGGGGGGGGGGTTCAAGGGGAATGAGTTGGCTGAAGGTCCTTCTTGTACTATTAGTGGTAACCTATCTGTTTTCACTGGTTCATTCACAAAGTGCAGCTTACAGGATTGGTGGGAGGACACATTGAATATGGATGTTGTATTGTAAATTGTTGCTTAGGTTTTAGTGTTTGGACTGACTGAAATGGTTTCTAAGCTTTAATGGATCCACGATCAGTTCGGTATTGTATGTGTGGGCCAGTGGCGGTCAATTGCCTTGATATAGTGGCCCTCAAGTATCACCCCTGACATTACCAAAGGGGTGCTACATATTATATTTTGTTAATGTAGTGCTACAGGAAGCTGTCATAGATGTCGACATGCAATAAGAAATGGCTAGAGACTACAGGCATACAATAATTGATGGTCAGAGACGGCAGACATGCTACAGGAGATGGTCAGAGATTACAGGCATACAATAGGAGGTGGTCAGACTGTAGGGAATTTGGCCAGAGACTACAGGCATAGAATAGGAGGTGGCCAGAGACTACAGTCATACAAAAGGAGATGGGTCTGGAGACTGCAGACCCCGTGCTGGAGATGGGCCCGGAGACTGCAGACCCCGTGCTGGAGATGGGCCCGGAGACTGCAGACCCCGTGCTGGAGATGG
>NC_092865.1:49967777-50020069 GCF_032062135.1 Pyxicephalus adspersus | reverse complement strand
GCTTTTTAATGCAGCCTAACAAAATCATACTTCCCCATTTATGCTCCCCATAGCTCCTTTATCAATGCTTCTTTCTAAACCCCAAGAAATCCACCCCAATAAAAAATACACAGACTACGATCTGCAGAGGACCTGATGCTCACACAGGAGGTGGTAAAAGGCCACAGTTTAAATACTATAGGAATTGACCAGCTTTTCCCAGTGTAGTTGTTTGTATCTCTTCTTTAGGCTTTGGCTTTTGGCAACCAAATTTTGGCAAGGAACGTAGATGCCAAATGTCAGCCATCAGCGCCGATGTGCCCCCGCCTGAACTTCCTAGGCCCCCTTTTCTCTCCCTACATTAAAATCTCCATAGAGTCCGCCCACATTCACTGCTGGTGAAACAGCGGCTTCTTATGTATCAAAATATTTACTGCATGTTACACAAGAATGCAAATATCGTATTTGTATATCATGTCTGCAGATTGAAAGCTGTGGGTTGACATAATAAGTATCATGATGAAGCTGTTTCAAGGTCTGTGCCTTTATAGTGGGAAATTAATGCAAGTCAGGGATGTTGTTACCTAAATGCGGCTTGAGCTGATGACTTCTGCAGAGGGGAGAATATTGCATATCGCAGTTTCTGATTTGGGGCACAATGTATTGAAATCCTCTAGGGCAATTATTAGAAATTAGGAACACATTTTATAGATTCATATCCTGGGGCTGCGGACATGCTTTTGACTTGCTTCTGAGCTACTCATGAGTTGCTTTAAGCTTTATTTGCATTGACATTTTCATGTAGAGAGAATCCGTTCATACTTACAAAGGAATTTTACATACAATTACAATTACAATTTTAAAAAAAGTTCTGCGGTAATGACTGTTTTTTTGAGACCATATGATCTAGTCCTGAAGCTGGGGAATACACATTAATGGCAAGAATACTTTTTTTTTTTTAATTATTTTTAAAGAATATATATTTTTTTTCATGTTAAGTGTAGCACAAGGAGCAATCCATTGTAATGCTGATCTGATCTCATTGGTCTACTGTTTCTCGTTCACTGCCCAATGACAGGCTGGGGGAGGGACCAGACCTGTCCATGTTACTAAACTGCAACAAGGAAAAAAATCAGGTCTTTTGCTGTGTAAAATCCCAATACTGGATGCCCAATATTGTAAGTCCCTAGTAGGTAAATCACTTCCCTTTTTTGTGTTTCATCTGCAAATTTAGCCCTTTGCCTGGAGTTAAGCTTTAAATCTTGCAGTGTTGTTGAGCTGGACAGTAACAGACCGATACATTGACCCCACTCATCTCATATCCGCAGTGACCCCCCTCCCCAACCAAAATCCTCCACTGTAAAGAAACGCTATGAATGTAAAGAAACGCTATGAATGTTTAGCTAGAGAATCCCTAACGAGGCGGTTTGATGTTAATGAGCTAATTGTCAGTGTAATTATTTATTGACGCCACTTGCTGCTGTGGAGGTTTTTTTCGCTGGTGTGCAGCTGTATTTGTCGTTTCCCAGCGAGTTTGTTGAGACAAAGCGGGAGAGTAGTAAACAGCAGCAGTGTTTTCATCCCTCTTACATATGCAGGAGCCACTGAGAGAAGGAATCCGAAGACGCAAATCGAGCTGCTCGGTTCTGTGTGCGGCCAAGATACAATTTGAGTGGCGTTAAAGTGCAAGTGTGCCCTTCTAACAGTCTGGTCTGTTTTTGATGCTCCTGTTTTTTTTCCCCGTAGTTATATTTAATTAGCTTTCTCCTGTAGGGTTCTTTCTTGCATTGTCACCTTTCTGCTTCTTCCTTCTTTATTTAATTTTTGCTGGTTGACGGCAAAAAAACTTCTCTTTTTAAGTGGATAAGAGCGGTTGGGACCCTTTTTCCCTGCACATGGTTGATGCACATGCAAATCTTGGTGCCTGTGGTGTGGTTTGCAAACTTTCAGTGTGCAGCCGCAGGTCTGGAAGGGCCACTTTCAACTACTAGGGGTCTGGTAACATGCACTAGTATTTTTAGCAGATGCGTGTTGCATTTTTCTCATGTTTACTTTGCACTGGTCCCAGTACATCATGGGTTATCTGCTTCTCTGCTGTTGTAACCCAAAGTAATGTGAAACGCGTTTCAACTCATTTTCAATCTCATTCGATTCGATGGCTTAGCGGCAGACATCTGAAGATGCTGCATGAAGCAATCCAAAAACCATACTTCAGTCAAACACCGTTACAAAAAGGGAACTTGATTGCCTTGTGGCAGTTGAGGACTGGTTAGCATTGGTGAACCGCAACTGTCTAAAAACGCCCGTGTGAATTTGGCTTAATGGCACCAAGCTGATTGTTGCTGCTTTTTGCAGCATTGTGCAGCTTCCACTGGTGCAGGTAAGAAACATCCATGTCTTATTGGCAGTTTTGTAGCCTTGATTTATCGCCGCCCCAAACAGCTCATGTCAGTGCCTTGCACCTAGCGGTTCAGTCCATGGTTATAATAGTTTAAAATTGAGATTTGGCGGGTTGGCATTTTTTAGTCATACAGCTCAGCATTGGTGGCCTCCATCTTCTCACAGTTCAGGATTTCTTTTATCTTTCAGTGTTTTAGGTGTAAAAGTGATCTTGGAGAGGAGTTCATTCTTCCATGTAGTTTGCCCTTTTGATAAATGATGTCATGTCCCCTCATGTCCTCCTTTATGCTAGAGTAGACTCCTGCATAGAAATGGTCTGGCACATGTGACGCTCGGGGGAGCAGTGAGGGGAATTGTGTTTTCCATTGTCTAGGCCTTGCACTTTCTCCAAACTCAATATTTTTAGATCGCTCCTTGAACTTCCACGTTAACCCCTATGCCGTCGGCCAATGTTCCCCCATGGTATCACACCATTTCTTAAAACCTCCCCCTCCTTTTGAAGTGGCAGTCACGGTCCGGCGGGGCCTGTGGTTGTTGTGGAAAATCTATCATCCCTTGGTGGCGGTGATATGAAGTGATTTCACGGATCACCGAACCTCCCAACTCCAGACTCCATTCCTGCCATCACCTTTTAACGCTGACTGGATGAGCTTGTGTCGCTGCGAGGGTCTGCCGGAATGGGAACACTGCAGAATATTAACTCGTGAGTCTTCCAAACTGGTGGATTGTGGAGGGAAGGTGAAGGTGTGCGCCATTATGAAGTGAATGTTACGGCTACCGGCACAAAGGACAGACAAATCTAAAGATGGCCACTTTCATGTTCAAAGGAAAACGAGTTAAATTGCCATTTCTCCAAAATCGGGGGATATTCCAACCCTGAGCATTGTCATAAAAACAGGTGTCCCCATTGGGACATTTTCACTCAATCCTCATTTTGGGTTTCTGAGAAATTTTGGATATTCTTTCACATCTGATACGAGTGACCCTGCCCAATAGTGAGGTTATATTTCCACAGCAGAGTCTCAAAGAACCGTAAAAACCTGAATGAGCTTCTAAACCTTCCCCACTCTATCCACTGCATACAAAAAGTTTTGTCTGGAATTGTGCTTGAAAGGGAAGTGCTTGTCAAGGCAAAACTTTCCCAAGTTATACAGTGAATCTGACTTTCACTGAACAATTCAGGTGAACGTTCCTGGTGTATGTTTTTTTAAATGACTAGTTCACCGCCGATGAATATTTGATGAAAGTGTGATCAAACCTTGCTTTATAAATAAATTAGGCCTATTGCCGACAATGTTTCCAAGTGAATGGGATCTCCAATACATTGCTGCAGATGTTGGGCCCCCTTGCACTGATGTCACAGCTGCGTCATCTTTGGATCCTGAGAAGTTCTGCTGCAGGACAACCAATGGCAAGTGTCCATGTCATGCAAGCATGTGTTGTGCAAGTATCATGGACGCGGGAAGAAGGCTGCTGCTTTCTAAGTGAAGACTCGGAGCTAGAGGGTCATGTTAAAAACAAATATCGACAAAACAACATTTGTCCAGGCCTTTTGTAATGTACATAACAATGTCACATGGTTTAAGTTTAAAATCGCTAGGTGGTTGCTATGGAGATGAAAAGACACTCTCTTGCGGCTGTAAATTTTATGGTGTCCAAAATGGCCGCCATATCGTAAACAAACCTCTTTCCGTCACCCTCCTACAGAATAAGTGCTCACCCTCATAGAAGGATGTTTATATCTTAAAATAGTCAGTTACGGAATACATCCTCTCTGGCTGGCTTTTTCAATCTTGCTGGGGTCACCATAGTGAGCTAACCTTAATTTATGACGCTCAGCCTGAAGACGGCATCCCCACCTCACTCTCTCATGTCCTAATATTAATACAGTCAGCAGAGCTTTTAATGGTGAGATGGATCTGGGGCACTGTGCCAGGCAGGCTGCAGTCCACCATTCCCGCCTCCCTGTCTGCAATGCAAAGTGAGGATATCATAAAAAACAAACAGGGCCGCATTGATTTAATGTCTCCACAGCTTTGTCACCACATAACGGCAGCCATATTGTATGCTAACATCCCTTATAACTAAGGCCTACGATTCCTGGGGCTTTTTTGAGGCCTACTGGTAGTTATCTCAAAGAGCTAACCTGTATGTATATTGTTTATTTATATAGTTAGAGACTTGGGAATAGTAGGTACCTCACAGGTTTCCTTGTTTTAGGGTGTGTTTTGCTCCAGTGTGTCAACCATTAAAGAAGCTTTACCATCACTTCATGTTCATATAGAAACTAGTGGGGATATAGACTGTCATATTATCCCAAAAGTGGGTTCTGTCATTCCAAAGCTGATCTCTAGGATAAACATATTTAAATACACATGCTTAGAGTTCTTTGTGTATTTATTCCTGATCTGTGCTGCAAATGAAACGTCCTGTAATAAAGACCAGTCACTGCTGCTCCCCCTTCTTGTGCTGAGTGACTGGTCTTGTATCCGCCCCCTTCTGTATTTTTTCACAGGCAGCCAAAGATTGGGTAGAGCATGCGCAATACAGTGATGATGATTCACTACACTTAAAAAGTAATACCTACCATTGCAACTGCATTTGGTGCATTTTATTGGTTTTTCTCCTTTGTAGCAATTCAGGAACCTATTCAATTTATTTGTTTTGCACTTGGAGTACAGCTTTAACCATTTCATGCACATGCGGAGCTGGGCGCTCTCTGAAAATGGCCCAGCTTTTCTCTGTTGGCAGCAAACATTGCATTCCTCTCTCTGGCTGGGAGTACATCATTATCAACGCTTTTATTGTGTTCACAGCCCCGATCCACAAATATGCATTCTAACCTTTCCGCTTCCAAGAGATATGATCATGTTAAATATTTTTATTTAACTGCACAAGCACACAGACTCATTACACCCCTCCCCATCCTCAGCCCCTCTTGCACCTGCCAGTTAGGCCTCTGTATCAACCAAAATAATGTCTGGGAAGGATTGGGCCCAGCAGCCTGGCAGCTCTGTGCTGTGGCAGCCATGATAAATATTAGCCAAGCCCGCTGGCGTAGCAGCTGGGGAGAGCTGGAAAGGCTCCTCCAGCCGAATAAAGGGACAGTGAAGCCAGCTTGATTTAACCCTTCTGGGCCTTTCTATTAGGGCCTTAGAGTAAATAGGCAATTGCAATAACTCATAGCAACGAGCCAGTGATTCTTACATACCATTCTTTGTACGTTGCCACCGCTTTGTTGACCTGGCTAGAATTTTACAATTGGCATCAGAAAGTTCGAAACCTTGCAAGATGATCAGCAGGTACACATCTTGGGTTTTGCTCACACCCTTCTGCTGCATTTTTGAAGACCACATGAATATTCACCCATCCAAAGAGAGCGGTTTTGTCTTGCGTCAGTGAGACCTTGTGTTCTTTGTATGTCAACTTAACCTACTCAGAGCGAGCCCAGGGGCCTGACTGTCTTTTCTTCAAGCCTCAAAATAGTTTTACTTTTATTCCTTAACCTTGACACCTGCCACATTCACCCTCCCTTCTGACACTCCCGGACTACACACCCCACATCTGCAACGCCTCGCTGCATCCATTCCTTGCTGCTTTTTACACAAGAATATATTGTTTTGCAAAAGTACAGGTTATTATTTTACAAATAATTAGCCTTTAAAATATTTTCCCCCATTATTCACAATGAGGAGTGTTGTTTGGAAGTTCTGTAAGGAGCTGGTGCTCTTCAGAAGGGCAGCCATATTGTTCCAGGCAGGTTTTCATTTTGCATCCTCCTCGTGAATAAGCATGAGAATGAATACCTTAAGGTATGTCGATGTTAAAATCTAAACCTGCTCAGAATTTTTTTTTTTTTTTTTTCTTTTTTAAAATAAATTTCAAATAAGAGATTTCCTTTATTGAAAAGGTAATTTTAATACTGGCCACCATACTAGTATACTGTAAGCTGTGGATAGAGTAATTTAATATATTTATAATAATTGTAGCCGGGGTTCCTTAATAACTAAAATTTATTTCAGGGATTCCCTGATGTTAAAAAGGTCAAGAAACACTGTTTAGAATCAACAGAATGAGTAGATCTCCAAAGCATAGAAGCACCTCTCTGAGATAGTTGCCTCTACAACAAGTGTCTACATTGAGAGTTCTTTACACAGTTGGTACCACAACAAGGCTCCACATCTGGATTCACCTAGACAGTTGGTACCACACCAAGTCCTTTTTTACAGTAGAAAATAATATGCATTTTGTTTGCTACCTGTGCTGCCTGTTGACTAGTAAGGGAATTCCATTCAACATGGGGAGCAAGGGACTGTTTTCAGGGACCATCCTGGAGAAAATGGGTCCCATAGCACCGGTGATGATTGTCATTGCCATTTGTGCAGTTAGAGTTAGCCTATCCATGACTTCATTGTAGAGTTGCCTGCCGCCTGGCCTGTGAGAATATGACTTGGTGCAAAGGTAGATGTGTAAAACTAGGTACACACGTGCAATAATTGAGGTTAGAAAATAAACGACTAACGACAGATCAATGATTATGCGTGAATATTTTGAATGATCGTATTGTGCACTATTCTGTACATGCTGTAACAATACGATCGATCGTTCAAATATAATCCACCAATAATGTACACACGCTAGATATGATCGTTTGAACGATGCAGGAAGTGACATGTAAAGGAGAAAGTGTACTGCAGAACAATCCACGATCACTGAACGACCGTACACACAATAGATTGTGAACAATCATCACCCAATCAGATCCGCCGGGACAGTCGTTCATATCCAGGGACAGTCGTTCATATCCAGCGACAATCCTCGTTCATTGGCGTCGTTGTGCACTTTTTTGTTAACGATTATCAGACAAACAGTCGTTAGTCGTTCTTTTCCAATGATAATTATTGCACGTCTGTATGCAGCCTAAGACTTAACTATGAAGGTTTGTGTGTCTGAAAAAAGGTCCCCCTGTGTTTTCGATAGCAATCCCATTTATTGCTGAATGCATTTTAGCCTAGGCTGTTTTAAACATTTTGTAGTTTATCATGGTGCCCATTGGCCTGCGTGTGCCTCCAGGGATAATGCAGCCATCAATCTATTCATAGGCCACGTTGTCGATAAATAAAATAATAATTATATGTTTTCTACCTATATTCTATGTTCAGGTTCTTTATATAATAGGCTCACTTGTTAGAATGAATTGTACTAGAAAATGGTAATTTAGGATAACTGCTCAAAAGTAAATAAAATTAACAAATATATTCTGAATTTTTTCTGTTTTTCTATTTGTCTTTCAGCCCCTGCAGATTGATGATAACTTCTGCGGTCAGGACTTTAATCAGCCTCTAGGAGGGACTGTCACCATCGAAGGAACCCCACTTTTCATCGACAAAGAGGATGGTATGACGTCCGTAGCTGCCTATGATTATCGTGGACACACGGTCGTATTTGCTGGCACCCGCAGCGGCAGAATGAAAAAGGTACGGTTATGTGGAGTGATCGGTTGTTAATGCAACATGCTTGTTGTTGGGACACTGCGGTGAAATGCGACCTGTTGTGGATCGTGCTTGACAAAAGGCCTCTGCTCACAACTGAACAGTTTGGTCCCTTGAAAAAATCCAGCATTTGCATCTTTGTAGCAGTTTGGCTTTATGCAAAATGGTCTTTTGTGCTGTTTGAAGTTATTTCAGGCAGCCTTGGATTATACAGTGTCTGTTCATGCTAGCTGCATCCATTTTTTAGCCAGTGGTCTTGGTGATACCAATGGTGACTTTTTTTTCCCTTTTCGTGTGTACAGTGAGCAGTATGGACTCCAGTTTGGAATATAACATTCATGTTGAGGTGTGTGGTGTTGCCAGTTACCCTGCAGTGGCTCTGTCTTAGACAAGTTTTGCTTTTGTTTCTTTAAAGGTAAATTGTCTTTTTTTTGGTTTTGCATTTTTGGTTTTGCATTGTGCAAGTGAGTCATGAGCAGATCATCTGCTATTTTTGTATGTCAATGGCTAGTCAAGTTGTGGTAGGTATAAAACATGATACACGCAGAATATTCTGCCTTTCCTGTTAGGGGTATGATAAACCACAGACCCACCCTAGGGATACTCCAGTAGGCAAATACGCCCTATTGGACTTATTTTTTTTGTACAAACAGCATGATTTGTTAACTTTCCTGGTTGAAGGTTGCATATGGTTGGTCTGCTGGTGAATTCACGTAAGACTCCCAGTCAACCCAATCATTTTATTAGAGTGGGAGTGTTAAGGCATACAGGGAGTGAAATTGGCCAGTGTGCAATGGGCCTAAACCTTCTATAATCTATCCAAAGCTACAAGGAAAAATTGATTGTTGTTGGGCTTTAAAGACTCTTTTATATGGTAATGTGTTTGTGTTTACAAGCTCTTAAACCCTTCTGTGATGAGAGACCATTGATGCCTCGATGTCCAGAGTTTGCATGGTCAGCATGCTTCATTAATTTGACTATAGCCCTGACTAGTTACAATGGTTACAAAGTTTGGCCTTGGTTACACAAATAATTGTAAAGCCGAACTAAAACTTCTTCAAAAATGCCTAAAGACTCAACTGCCTCCCACAACGTTGGCTTTTGCCTATGCCAGTGGGTTGCATGGACAACCAATTGGCAGTGTGTAAGTTGTGTCTGAGAATGCACGATGAACCGTGAATGGTTCTTATCCTCTGTTCTATCATGAAATGCACTCATTTTTTTCAATGATGAAGTACATGGGGTAGCTGTGGACCAGATTTTGCATACCTAGGTTATTTTTATATTTGTTTTTTATGACATGAAAGCTTTTTAATAAGCTTTTTAATAAGTACAAGGCTTCTGTGTTTGACATCTGGTAAATGTTTGTACACAAAGTCACAGGATCACCATACCCTGACATTCGCATGGTTGGGCTGCATTGAGTGTAGATTATGAATCCCATAGCACAAAGTATCATCCAGGGGAACATCTCCCTTTGGATTCCAGACATGAAAGTGTTACATCAATTGCATATTCATTTTTTTCATTTTAATTTTTCTTTAAATGCCTTTCTCCCCATTTAAACTGGTAAGTATGACTGCGGCAAGTCCCACCTAGCCATCACAACCGACAGGCTTTTTAGTATTCATATATATTAACACAAAAAGGAACCAAAAATGTGGATTTTTTTTTTTTTTGCGATGACTGGCAAGCAGTACTTTCGCTAATCAGATCTGGGATGTAATGAGGGGAGTGTGGAACGTTCCAGCACCTGTCACTTTTCATTCTCCCGGTGACAGGTGTAGGCTCGGCAGAACAATGCGTTTATCAGCCTTGCTGATAAATGGGGAAAGGATGAGTAAAATTCAGACTATTTTTTTCCCCCTTTTGTTCTCGACGCCCAAATATTCTGTCACGTCTCTGCTTTGGTGGTTCTCCTGCCCGCTGTGCTCTTTGTGTGCAAGCTGGCACGACACAGCCAAGTGCTTACAATTCTGTATTGTTTGTTTGGTCAACCTGTTGGTTTTAGCATGCAAAAGCACCCTGACCACCAGGACTGCCTCCCTATCTCGCCCATTGTCCCCTGATTTACTGAAGTCAGTTTAAAGTGTCATCGTGATTTAAAATTATTTTCACCTTTTCCAGTGCTGAGGTAGCCGGGTCAAGCGTTTCAATGTCACTTGTCCTATATAAGCTTCGGAGATGGACATTTTGTCAAATCGCCTTCATCCTATCACTTATATTATGTTCTGACTGAGCTGTCATTTTTAGACAACTATTGTGTCCTTATAGAGAACATGTAGGGCTTTAGCATATTTTACAGGATTGCTTGAGCACCTATAAACCAGTGTATGGTCAGCATATAAAGATTTTGGTTCAAATGTTTAAAATAGTCCAAGGTGACTCTTTCATGTCAATCATGTGCAGGATGTAAATGGTGCCCTCATAATCCTGTATGCTTTTACATCTTTGATCCCTTCCTGTTGTGCAGTGTACAGACTACATACCGCTAAATATGTCATAGGAGGGATGTGGCACCTTGTCTCTGGTTATTAGGAATCTCAAGGCAATGTCAGTCCACAAGTGAGCAGCTACTGTTGGACTGTCTCAAAATTAAGCCCAGGAACAGACCTGGAAGGCCCCTGGTAATAAATATGGATTTCTAAAATGACAAGTAATGAGAAAAGGGTCAATGAATTAAGTTGTAAACAAGCAAATTGGCAAAAATCTCAATTGATTACTGTTTATGCTGACCATGCATTGGTTGATAGGTGCACAACCAGGTAAATGATTGATATCTCACCCCACTGTTACCACTGTGAATCTCTTGACCAGCCCCGTTCATCTCCCAGTTGATGCCACTCAATGCTCTGACCACCAATACAGAAGAGAGCGCCTTCTTTCAAGGAATATTATTGGTGGACAAAGCGAGGGGAGCAACATCAATTGGGCAAAGAATGAAAATTCCACATTGATGACAATGCAGCCACTGCATCCAGGCAGCTGCAGTAAAGTAAATTCAGTATTTTATTTCCTGGGTTTAGCTCATCAAACATAATTTTTTTTTAATATATGATTTATTTTGTAGTAGAGCAATCTTTACAGCACAGTAACTTGTAAATTATTAGACCTTATAGTGTTATTTGTACATCTGTAACTTGGGGGCATGCAAGGAAATCACCGGTTGGAACAACATCCCAACCTGACAAAATTAGTTGTGTGATTCCCCCACCCACAATAAAATATTCTGATCCTAATTGACTTTGTAATCAGTTTCATATTTGCTGGCATAAGGCAGTTCTCTCCCTCTGTGCTGCGAACGTGTAAAGGCGTCCTGCAGTGGGCTGGGAGTGTGCACATGTGCGCTCCTTATCGCCAGGAAGCCTGTGCATAGCAGGAAAGCAGAATCTCAATATAGATCTGGCATTTAACCCAGCTGAGAGAAGTGCTAGGAATGCAAGCTGCAGATGGAAATTGTTGTCCTGGCCTGATCCACAAATCGCAGCTCTGAATTGTTATTCCCTGCGAGGTGCCGAGTGGATGCACAGTGCTCCTAGCAGCCACACAGTCCTATTGTAGTCTTATTTTCCTGTATATATGCTAAAGATGGGCTATACCTGCGTATTTCTGATATTAGTGTCACCTTTATTAGAGAATAAAGAGGGAAGTTTACAGAGCCCAGTATCTAGTATATGGGAAAGGAGCACCAAAACCATATGGCTCTGTCAAATTGGGGGGATTCCTCCTCATCCCCCTAGGCAAAACAAAAGTATGTAACCTTTTCTGTGGGAAGGGGAACCCACTGCAAGGTTAAAACTTTGCACTCCCCAAGGTTAAAACTGCCCTCCCTAGAGTCCAGCTTTACCTGTTAGCTGCTACCAGTATTGTAATATTGCTGAACCTTATGCAGAGAGCTGTCTGAGAGTTTGTTGTCCCTTGCCAGGCAAGCATGAAAAGGTGTCACCCTGCCATGCGCTGTCACACTAGAAAGTTCAGAGTCTGGACAGGCCGTCTTTAAAGAAAATGGTTGTTTTACAGCTACTGGCTAGATTTACTGTCAATTCATGCTGTGTATTACTGGTAATTCAGCTGCATTTAGGGTCATGGTATAATGAACGTGTTATGTGAGTGTGCCTGGGCACCCATCATGGTTGTATAGTTGCAGTGCAAGATATAAGGCATTACTTCCTGTGACTACAACTTTCAGCAGATTTGCAGTGAGATTTGGTGATGTTAGTACTATGTTGCTCACTTTTCTCCATACTGGAGGTTCTGCCATGAGGAAGCAAAGCCTTGCCTCTACCAAGATGGTGGCCAAAAGACACACATGGCTATTTTAACAAATAGTAACTAATGCACCCCCGAACATATTAACAGTTGTGTTCTATACAGTTGATTTAACCCATGCAAGACAGGAGCATGCATCAGGATGGGCATGTATGCAATAGCCACATTTTTGGTTGGCCGAGAGATGTAAAATTACTGATTTGTATATTAGTTGTTGTTTTAGCTCTTTGTGTTGATTAGCAGTGTTCACAATTCTCTCAAGCAGAAAGCATTTGGGACCGTTAAGCAGCCCATAGACGCTGGATGAGTCATCGGATCTGTCCGTTTTCAGCTTTTACTGCCGCATCTGACAGTTAAAACAACTTTCTGCTGAAAGCTTTCAGCAGCATGTTGTGCGTTCAGTGCCTCTGCCACATCAGATGAATGCGCACTTTTCTTTTCTGTGTGACAGTGTTTTATCTTGGAAATGCAAATTCAATGCATGGGTTGCATCTTAACATAAAGTGTAAAAATCTGTTCCATTTTAAACACCGCATCTCTAAGTGCAGTGCGACTAAAAAAATCAAAAACAAAAAAAAAAAAAAACTCTGACATAATCCTTAAATCTGAAATTCACAGTACTTAGATTTGTATGTGGGAGCTGTTCTGCCTGCTGGATTTCTCTTGGCACTGCCCTTTAAAGTAACACCTCAAGTACCCAAATTTGGCTTTATCCTCTTTCAGCAAATGCCCTATACTGCAACACTCATAGGTAGTGGGAGGGGTAACTTGGAGCCAATCAGGCTTTTTTACATGCACATGTGCAAGTAAAGAGCTTGCTGGCTGGAGAAGAGCCACAGGGATGATCTCAGAGAGCTGCTGCTCCTTTACCATCCAATCCCAGCCTCTTGATGGGCCGGATGTCCCTGCACAGCTTTACAGGTGATGGGAGTGGCAAACTAAGAGCCAATCAGACTCTTCTACCTGCACATGTGCTAATAAAGAACCTGCTGACTAGAAAAATAAATGCCGAGGTAGGAGCTGCTGCTCCTTTACTATCCAATCATAGCCTGGAAATAGGGCTTATCCTTGCTGGAAATGGGGCTTCTTTTTCTACAATCTTTACAACCTGGGTGGAAAATACTCTATTTCAACTAAATCGTCCATACATATTGTATCATACCGATAATAATAAAACAGCAAAACAAAAACAGAGACCAATAAAAAAATGTATTTGCACGGTATGTTTGCTGACGAATTTTAATTTCAGTATTTGCAAATCGTACTTGTGTTAGCAGAACGCTTTTCCTGGGCTCAGGAACTACTTTCAGGCAGCATGGATTTTATTATGATCTTTTATAGAGTATAATTGAGCATTTTAATTGCATTGTTGGCCATTAACTTGAAGAGAGAGCGCAGGCTACAAAGATTGCAGGATTATTGCAAATAAAATACACTGTTAAAGTGGTAATGCAGAAAGACGATTTAGCATGCTTATTATATTGTGTGTGTGAGTGCGTGTAGGTGTCTGAGATCCATATGAAATATATTGGTATAATGTTCGGTGTCATGGGTATCTGATACGGGGTAGTTGGATGGAAGGGGGGGGGGGGGGGGGGGGGGGGGGAGTCCCCTGAAAGAGCGAGCGGCCGGCTGCGCAGAAAAATGTGTACCACTTTGTGCGACGACCCCTCCGGCGTGGCTGAATGTTTTGCAGAATGCCAAGTCAGGGCACTTAAGAGCCGAGTTTAGTATAATGTGCACATTATGTCTCAAACAAGTGTCTGTTCACACTTTTTAAAGATACTCGGGACATTAATCAATCACTGGGAGCTGTCAGGTTTCTGACTAGAGACACGAAAAACAACTGGAGCCTGGCCAGTGCAGCTTTTTTCTGGGAGCGAGCAGCTGACGCTACTGCTAATACCAAGCTCTGTGTGCTTTCATTCGGTACACAGCATCACAAGGCCACAAAGAACCACACACCTCGCACGTACAACAAGCGGGAAGCCATTTTGTTGGCCGGTTAAGGGAACCTGTCAATTGAAATTTTTAGCTAAACCTAATATAAAATGGATTAGAAGGCAGGAAAGAATTTCATTACGTTTTTGTGTCATCAGAGGGTATTGATTGCCCTAAGTCAAGGCCAGTGCATGCTAGTGAAATCTCCTATAAGAACGGGCTTTTAGGTATCATAATTTTTTAAGGGGGTCAGTGGGGAACAAAACCTCCTAACTTGCTGGGCAGTGGAATAACCCCCCCACCCTACAGTGGTGGCTAGAATTTATGAACAACTAAACGCATCATTTGAGCCATGCAATCTAGTCTCTATGAGCAACATGGATGCTTCTCCTTCACCCCAGACCCCACAGTGTAGACTATTGTGATTTGTGGACTTGGCCTTCTCTCAAACCACATTCCTCTCTCCCAAAGACCCCTGACCTTTTGTAGTATGTCCCAGCAATTTTTAGCTTATGTCATTTCCTTGGTAAACATCTTAGTATTGTTTATTACATTTTCCCTCACTAAAATTTGTATTGTCCAAAACGAATTGTCAGAACCTCAATCTGATGTATAAATGGGAGCTTTGTTTGGCCTGTTCTGTGCTTTTTATTTCTCAAGCTGTCATTCTTTTGACAAAACGACTGAAAAGTTGATTTAGTGGAGCACTGTGACTAGTGGAAAGGGTTGCTTGGAAATAAATTAGTTTAATTTTTAATTGCCTTGTCATTTACTGACAACATTGTGATGTATTCCTGCCAGAAGCAATGTTTTGGTGGCCTGAATACATTTTTTATACTTGGTTTGACTGCAGTACCCATATTCCATTACAGAAGTGTTAAGTCACCTTTTCTAGATAACAATTTTGTCCTGTGGCAGCTATATTTACCATAAAAAAGTCATGTGAAACGTTAAAATCACTGACAGGTAAAGGGAATATTGTTTATCGTATTATAGTGGCACCTGCCATGGTATGGGACATATGAGGCAGCAAGTGAACAGTCAAGTTGTTGAAGGTGATGTGTTGGGAGTAGGAAAAATGGGCAAGAGTGAGGTTTTGAGCAACTTTGTCAAAGGCCAATTTCATGTAAATAGACAACAGCAATAGCTTTGGTAGCTCTTGGGTTGGGTGTTGGGTGTTCCAGGTAAAGTAGCTACCAAAAGAATTCCAGACAGGGTCAAGCGGTAAACCAGTAACATGGTTTTGAGCTCCCAAGGATCATCAATGTGGAAATGGCATGCAGTTCGAGAGCTACTGTAGTGCTAAAAAAAAACTTTTGTTGGTCATGAGAAAAAGGTGTCAGAACACATGGCTTGCTGTGTATTGGGTGCGTATTGAACAGTAGAAGGTTTAAGAATAAGTGGATGGAGTAGGTCGATGGAGACAGGTTGACTGGCAGGAGATCCTTTAAATGTGTAGGTGCCAGGTACCCCAGGACACCTTCTGAGGTCTTGTGAAGTCCATGCCCCAAAGGGTCAGAGCTGTTTTTATGTCACAAGGAGGACCTAAACAATATTGGGCAGATGGGTTTTACAATTTTGACTGATCAGGGTATGTAGGAATAAATTAAAAATCAAGAGCCTCATTTCTGTTCTGGAGTTGTCTGATGGCATGTTAATGACATATGGCTGTATATGCTAGGCCTGTGACCCAGTCTATTTAATCTCCCCATGCATTTTTCCAAGCTACTATCCATTAGCAGCTCTTATTAAATGGCCAACAGCTTTTTTGTCAGGCAAATCTAATCAGAACCTCTTTAGGATATTCTCTGCTGACTTTCTTGCAGCGCCTGAAACGAGAAAGACAGCCAGTAAATAATTGACGTGCTGTAGGTTATGTAGTTGCCTCTCTATCCATATCAAAGCTACTCATGTGAGAATAGAACTTATGCCACATTTCTTCTCCCATCCAGATGTGTTGTCACTGAATATTCCAAATTCCGACATTGCAAAGGAGTCACGTAATCTTTCCCCGATAGGACAACGTGACAATTCAGATATAGCCCCTAAGCATATAAGTATGCAACACATAAATTGTTCTTGGTGCTTACAGCATTCAGTCATATTCTTTACTATCCCCTGCACTGTACTGAAGAATGAAAATGATTGTTTACTAGGGGAGGGAAAGTACTTTTAGACAGACTTGTTTAAGCCTAAACCACATTGACCATGGCTGTGACCCATTTGACTAAAAAATTCTGCAGCAACCAGTTGGACCTATTGGCTTCTGGGGCGATTTCCAAAGGGTAACAAGTGGCGCAAATATTTAGGTTTGTGGTAACATCTGGTAGCATTGCACTAATTATAAGGTATGGACCTTTTTGGTGATGTCAGGGGTCACACTTAAGGTCCATATATTAGGCAAGTTGACCAACATTATACTGGATGCATGAACAAACCATGCCGATTTCCTTCAGTTAATCCTATATTATAGGCATCCTTCAGCCCGAATACCCTGTTATAAAGATCTTGAGCCTTTTATTTCAATGTAAGAACCAGAAACACAAAATGTCTGAGAATCGTAGGGTGATGCGCCCTAGCTCCTGGATTTTGTCCAGCACACTTTTATCTGGCACATTACATTTCCGGCTTAAATGATGCAGTTTTCCACATTTTTAAACTAATAAACTTGTTTTCCTCATTCTCTAAAAAAAAAAAAAAAAAAAAAAAAGTTGTAATCACTGCTCAAATTTGAAACATGTAACTTGTACATCGAGACTATAAAGTTCCCTCTGGGGACACTTTTCCCAGACTAAATAAGCATTACATTATGTTTTCCTCCTGTACACACAATTGATGTATTTTCAATAACGCTAAACATTGAAGTTTTTTACAATTGCAAGATTTTTGTTTGCTTATATTTTTTAACAGTTGCAAATTATTAGCAAAATGCTGATTCTGACATTTAAAACATGCATTAATGTAACCTGATAATTGCAGGGCGGGCAATTAATCTTTTGGGCAGCTTTAAATCTCATAAATCTCAGCCCAAGTTAATGAAGAGAAGTTTCTCTCCCAACCCCCTTTTTGTACATTTGCTGGGGGCTCCAGAGGTTTGCAGATATGGCATCAGATTGCAGGTGGGTGAACACGGACTGCCTTGCCAGACTGGCCTTCTGACACTGGCACACGAGGCCTCCTCACCCACAACCCCTGCCGTCTTGTACTATTGATTTCTCTAAGCCTTTAGTGTAGGCCTTTCCCAGAACTTGACCGTGTACTGCAATTGTAAGTGGTGTGCTTGTTTTCAGGAATACTAATGGCGTTCTACCCTCCATGGATAAAAGCTGAGTGGAAAGATAAAGGTGAATGCAAAGCAAAGGAGTGGAATCCTTTTACATTCCAGTTGCCTTAAAACCCACAATCATAAAAAGTATTTTTTTTTTCTTTTTGTTAAGAGCACCTGGGTGCAAAAGACTTGCAAATGGTAGCTCAGCTAAATACATTTTGGTGCATCAAAGCAAAAGGTGTTCAAAGTCTTCAAAGGTTCATTCTCTTTAGAAAGCAGCCACAGCTGTAGAAAAGCTCCTCCGCATGTTAAAGAGAAGGATCCTTGCTGTCTATGTTGAAGAAGAGGTCTCCCTGCAGAGGTCCAACACACCACCTGCAGAATTTGACCTTCATCTTTCATCATCAAAACATAGGCTTGCCATAATTATAGCTCTGATCCGGTGAGGGGGTGTTAGATAGACCCCTTCAGAGAGACCACTTTTTCAACTGGTGGACTGATCCTTTTACCAAGCAACTTGAATCCATGGCTTCAGGGTATTTATTGCTGATATATTGCACTGTTGTAGGTGAAAGCCAGATAAAAGGACTCAGTCTACCACAACAAAGGTCATTGGGTATAAACCCTCTGATAGGCAGCTTATTTCAAGAATTATTTTAGTCCTTGATTCCTATGTTTGGAAGATGACAGACTTCCGGAATCCATTTTCATTTTGCTCGATAAGTTTGCTGATGACGTCACAGAAGGGCCATGGAAGTGATTCACAGCTGTGGGAGGCAGTGGATATTTAGGAACAGGAATTGATAAGTCGCAAGTAATTTCCGGGATGCTGATGGCTGGCAGGCTCAGGATGTGTGCAGGAAGCCGTCTTTGTACATCAGACCCTTATTCTTAGAATGTTCTTTGAAACCTGAACAGTCAATTTATTTCTAATTTGCATAAGTGAAGTATGTTGCCATGTTCTCTCATTGTTTTTGAGGTCCACGTTGTGATATGTAGGCTGTAAAAATTGTGGTTACCATCATATCCTCTGACCTATGCAATGCTATAGCACAATAGGATGGTGGTGGTAGGGGGATCATTATATATGGATTGTTCTAGAGTGGCCTTTCTCAGCTTTTTTTTTTTTTTTTTTAATCCAAAAAGAACCTTTGAAATAAATTTGCGTCCCAGGGAGCTCCTGTCAAAAGGTTTTCATTCGGCATGAATGGGAAGAATAGCATGTCCTTGGTACGTTGATAATCAAGAAAGAATGTCCTTTACAGTGCGGATATGCCACCATTGTAGACATCCAAAAAGATCACCGGGACTACTCTAGTCTCCTCCTGGCTCTGCCGAAAGCTGTTGAAACCAAAACTAGCAAGACACCATTAGATGGAAGGTCAGTCAATTAAAGCCCAAGGAACCCTTAACAACATTTTGAGGAACCCTAGGGTTCCATGGTGCCTTGATTGAGAATGGCTGCTCTAGAGGTTTATGGCATGAACAAAAGTGTTCCCGATCATTTGTTTCTGCATTTAAGAATTTTGGTTTTGGATTAATAAATAACCAAAATTGGGTAAAAATATTATATTCTGATAATTGTATGTATAATATAATATCTCTGTGTTAGCGATCCTTTAAAAGCATTCCTTAGCCTACAGATGAGAACTACCTCCGTCTCTAGGGAACAGATGGTCCTTACATCATATGCACTTCACTGTAATGATCCCCAATGTAATCTTTTATCCCCCTCTCGAGCAGTGATCAAGTGAGATTCCTCCGTAACAAGCCACAGCTCTGAGGAAATGACTCCCAGCCGCAAGGACCAGAATAGAACCCAAACTCTTCCTGTGTGGAGCATACTAGGCCTCAGCGTGGTCAAGATCTCTAGATTTTATCGGAGTTTAATTGATTACGAGGAAAGAAAGAGGGAATACGAAGAGGTTTTTATTGCTGTTCTGATACAGTAAATGAGCCAGACACTGCGCAGCAGCCAAGTTCCCCTCTTCCACCCCTCAGAAAAACCTTTTTAGAGATTGTTACCGCAGCCTCTACAACCACACCATAAATGTCATGAATTTTTATTGCCCTATTTCATCTCACTTTGTGTCCTCGTAAAATAGGTCCAGTACATTGTTTTTTTTCCTTGTCTTTGATCCACTTATATTGTCTTAATCAGGCCTCTGTTACCAGTGGATTTAAAAGAGCACTAGTAGGCATCAAAGAGTTGGCAGCCATTTTGTGAGGTCAACTATCTGTATCCATATAACCTGCCTACTTTTTTTTTTTTTTGGCCTTGACAATATCACTTGAGGCCTTGTGACTGGGGGTGTGACCTACTCTGTTTTTAGTATACTTCTTCGTATACTTGCACAGTATTTGTGCCTTGCCATGGTCAAAATGGCACTCCATTGCATAAATGCAGCATAAAGAAATGCCCCTTCTCTGTAGTGCCCCACAACGCACAAATGTGAATGCATATGTAAATGATGTGAATCGTCTTAATCAAAAGTAGTGCATGTAAATATTTTCATGTGTTTTTGAGTCATGTAAAGGTTTAAAGTGAATAGGGTTCCTTACTACATCACATTGGGGAACTCTTGGAAAAAAGGGCAGGTTTGGGGTGGCATTTGTGGGGGCTTAAAGAACTTTAGGAACTACCCAAAAGTCAAGTTAAATGCCATGAGACCTGCTAACTCATACTTACATTCAGTTTTGGGATTCTTGTCAAAGAAGCTAATGATCTGCATGGGAATTTTGGTTTCCCACCTAAAGACCTCAAAAAGAAAAGGTTACTGTGTAAATTCCAGGTCATACCTTGTCAAAATCAGATCCAGCTCAGTGATGATCATGAATACAGCTGCTCAGAACCGGAGGTGATAGAACTTCAGACTTTACTGTGGGGACCTTCTAGAAGAGACCCACGCTGGTCCTAAGCGTTGTATATTAACTAAATAATGTTCACTATTAGGACAGGCTGGTCGGCCATCGCATTGTGTTCTGTCAATGGAGGAATGGGTAGGTTGAGAGGGTGGTGCCCAACTTCAGAGACTGTAATTGTCTCCATTAATTGTTGGTCAAGTAGTAATCCAGCATGATGGACCATTAAATGGCGAAAATCTGGCGTTTCTTCAGACCTTAATGCAGGAATCGAAGATCTGCAAGCCCTAACCAAGAATAGTTACCGAGCCAAGATTTTGCCTCCTAAATTTTTCCATTGTACATTGTCGATGTTGTCGAGTAGCTCAAGTATGGTCTGTAGTGTAGAACCAGATGTAATATTTCCCTTTCTGCAGATGCAGATTAAAACCCATAAAACCTAATGTTGTATATTGTTACCAATGACTTTTATGTTTGTAAGTTTTAACACTTCAGCAAATCAGATGAACTGATGTTGGTTTGGCACACAAAATGGTGGCCTCCATGGCCCATCCCGCCTCAAGAACTCAATGTTCTTTCCTCGCCATCTCTTACTCTATTCATCAGTTATTCCTAATAACTTTTTGGTTGCATTATTGTTACATTAATCCCCCCGCCGCCTTATTTCGTTCCCTAATTTTCCATATTTACCCCACCCCCTCCTGCCTTGTGTTCTTTTCTTGTTTCCAGTTTTCTCCTTTTTAATCCGCAGCAGATGTGAACCCCAGAGCGCGCATGTATGTATGTGTGCAATTACCTTGGATATTTATATCCCTGGGCAGCCTAACAATACTGGAGTTTGTCTTGCCGTCTTTTGTTGTGTGTGGGATAATTGCAATTTATCTTCATAATAAGCCAAGGGTGAATGAAAATATGTGACGTTTGGAGACAGACAGACACGGCGAGGAGCCTCCCCTGGATATGCAGTGGTTTGAATATGTAGGGTAGGACTGCATTGCCGAGTATAATCTTTGGGAGGAAAAAAAAATTCTACTTACGTTAATTAAATAACATTCTGGATCTATACTTCTATTACCACACTGAAATTAAAATTTGCACTTAAGAGCATAAAAATTCCTACATAAAAGGAAATAATTTATGCAAGTTTTGAACATTACAGGACCATGCAATCTCAATTACAACAGGTCTGGATGTAATTTCTTGCTGGGCAAGGCAAAAAAAAAACGCATTTTGGAATATTTTTTTTTTTCTATATATGAACGCATTACTGTAGTGTTTTTTTCCTAATATTTGTGTCCATAGGGGCCATCCTATTTATTGTCAGTTTGGGTTGGGAAACAGATAAAGTAAATTGGCAGCCTTGGTTTGTTTAAACTGAATTACAGGTAGATCTATTGAATGCAAGTCTGTAATTATTTTTTTAAATTGATATAGCATCAGACTCTTGCAATGATCTGTGCTGCAGAGCTGAGATTGCAAGAGGGCAAAGCAGCAGCAGAAGAAGCCAATCGGCTGAAATATCTACTTCTTTTTTTACTCTCCAATCACAGGCTGGGGGGAGGGACAAGACCTGTAGCGTTAGCTGAAATAGAAAAAAAATCCTGTCTCTGTGTTAATCAGGACTGTGCTGTTTTGCAGAACTGACTGTACCTCATACCTGGAAAGACATCAATGCACATATGCAGTATATACATATATGTATATTGAGCAGCTAGTTTGAAGTTCATGCTTTAATTACTACAAGGACACGGTAGGCTGTGCCTGTTGTAGGTTAAAGTCCGTACATTAATAAATCCAGCTTCTAGGTATTTCTCCATTACAGGAAGCTTTGGTTACATGGCAGTTTCCTGGCCCAGTAATTTTCTACCTTTTTTTTTTTTTTTTCTTTTGAAGTCATGTTTATGGAGGGGAAAAGGTGTAATAGGCAAACATTTGTTTTTAATTTGTGTTTTAAGCAGCTTCTATTTTCGCGTGCCATAAAATATCAGCATTTCAAAGGCCTTGCAAATTAATTGAACTCTGTTTATCTGCAGAGGAATGCGTTTTGGTCTTATAGGTTGCTAATGGTTTATCACGTTGCATTTATGGCCCTTTTGTTGTGGTAGAATTCAGTGCGGGTATTTTATATATTTATTTTCCGAGGCCAATTTCATTTGTTAGTTTTATCTGTCGCTAAGCTTGTTTTAATTATTCTCTCACGTGTCTGGTCTGTTTAATGGAAGTATCTGACTGACACAGAAATATAAGGGGTGCAGGGGGTACCCTTTGGTAATATTAATAAATATAAATATATATATTTTTTTTTTTTGTTTTAGTTCTGTTTTATTAAAAGTTAGTGCTCCAGGTTAGTATAGAAACCTTACGCACCTTCTTTGGCCACCATTTGACTCATTACCGCCAATTCATTTGTCAAAGATAATTGAAGGCTGAGACCAGTCCTCGCTGCTCAAGATTTAGTTCAAATTTAATAACATTCATAATACAGAATAACTTTGTATTTTCCTAACATCTTTCATGCTGTAGAGAATGATTTAGGAGGTTTTATTGCATGAAATGCATCTGACATATGGTATCAAAACATTGCTTGATTTCCAAAGTTAATCTATTGTTGCGTTCCAGACCTTAGGCATAGAAAGATTTTGTCTAAGCAGGGAGAAGTGACAAAGTCCCTTGTCAACCCACCCCGTAATTCCTATTCTTATACTGGCATTCCTTGCAGTTTCCTTCCTTCCTTCTCAACCTTCACTTTCTAAACCTGTGTGGTTATGAAATTTAGTGTGGTCTTCATGACGGATGAGTAGGAGGTTACATAGGGTTTGTGATGTTACCCAACCCCTCCTGACATCACTGCGTTGATGACATCATCCACCAACTCCTCATGGGTTGGGCTTGATGACATCTTCCATCACCACCAAATGTTTCCAAAATGGGAAATTAGAGAATCTTCACCTATTAGGTTCACATATAGGAATTTTAACGCCTTCCCTACCTCTAATAAGGCAAAAATAATAAATAAATATTTTGGCTCATTTTGCATTTTCTCTACTTTTGCACAAGCCTCGATGCCTCACAAGTAACCTTTTGGTGTCATTTGATGTCACATCTAGCGATCCTGTAACTCTGCACATTATACACGGCCTGTGTGGGTACCGGCTTTTCACTCCCGCTGTCGCTTTTCTATTACAATAATAGCGCAGTATTCTGATACAACAGCTGCAGGAGCGCAGACAGTCACTCATGTGTCCAGCTCTCCTGCCTAATGTGAGCCCTGGATGGAGTTTCCTGCCAAAGACTGATGTAACTCGCCATATTTAGCAGCCTGACCCCCGGGGGCGAGGGGTGACGTTGAGGGCAGCCAGTTGGGCAATGGTAACGTCTGGAAGCCCCAGCAGGGGTAAGGGGGGGGGGCAAGATCCGTGTACGGTTCTCTGAGGCATCTTCAATTTCCCCCGGCTGTGCGATCTCAGCAGAATGGTGATAATTCATCGTTGTCATATATTAGAGGTGACCTTGGCGGGCAGCTGGGAAAGGGCCAATGAGCAGGTTATTATTTCCCTCTGTTAAGCAATTCTAATAAATATTGCTTGTACAGATCCCCAAAGTGCACAGAACAGCACCTTGCTGCATGGACGCTGTACTGGACTGGGAAAAACAAGAAATAGATATATGCTGAAGAGGCCAAGAGGCGCTGCCAAATCTATTATTGAAATGGCCATAAAAAAAAAAAAAAAAAACATTTAAGCGGTATTTTTAAAAAGAACTTTACCGTTTCCTTTTGGTATCTAAAATAAAAACATTGTAGAAAATAAGGATTGGTTTGTGGGATGTGGTGGTTTGATTTCATTTTAATGTGTACTTGTCACCTTAGAACTATGCCTGCTGATGGTTAAATTACATCATGCAGAACCTGTACAATCGGATTTTAATATCTATAGGCAAATTAAAGTGTTATAAAAGTACCACTTTAAAAAATCCCTGAGGTAGGTGGGTAATGCAGAAAGGTGCAGGCGATGTCCCTTTTGTATTTACTTTTCTTACCTGCCTGATCGCCACCTGGCCATTTTGCTGAGCTGTGTGGTAGTTAGATCATTCTGGTCCAGGCAATCAAGATGGCCAAAAATATGGCGCTCTACAATGGAACAGTGATAGGCGAGTAGCCTGGCTTTAGTTCCGGTTTAAGACAATGTAGTTATCCTAGAATCTGATGTTCTCGGGAAGACTGATCATCAGGTCAGAAAAAAAAAAGCCTCCAAAATGGATAACTAGGATGATACTATCTGACCTTATTTTTTTTTATTCTATGGCTTATGTATACATTAACCACAACTTTACCAGACTTTAATGTCATAAGGTTTTATCATATTGATGGCTGCTACTGATCTTTGTACAACAGGTACTTTTGTTTCCAATATTTCCTGCTACTTGTATTGTTAATAGTAATTGATCTGCAGAGAAAGATGTGACATAATAAGTTAAATTGTCACAGCTGCCCTGGATGTGTCCCCTGATCGCCCTGGATGACCATCCTTTACTTTTCCGATTGACTTTCGGAACGCTCTCTCTGGGTGCGGCGACATCCAGGAACGAAATATAAATGTTAACTTTCCACACTAATTAAGCAGATCGAAAGCACAAAACCATCATTTAGAAGTGCCCGGGGAAGATAAAATGATTATTTAGGAGGCCTGGCCAACTTTATTCTCTGCGGTTCATTGCAAGTTGTGTAATGCTGGTCACACTGAAATACCGGAGCTCTGAGTATTAACCACAGCCGGGGCATCTTCCTGTCAGATAATAGGCTTATTATAGTCCCCAAGATTGTCTGGCAGCTCAGTCATATGACTTGTCACAAGTGTAAAACTTTGAAAGGGCGACCTATTGCGCACTGATTCGGGTCGACGTATGAAGTTCATTTTTTTTTTTTACCCATTCTTGGTAAAATCAGAACAGCTACAACTTAGAAACTTGCATGAAAAATGTATATACTTAACGGTGTTCTCCCCAGAAATTTTTATAAAGTTGGTTGGGAAGAAGCTTTAGGCAGGTGACGGCCCCTGTATTATGACCCGACTTTTTACTAACAGTCGGATGGTTACTGAACAGTGCCAGATGGTGTGTCCAGCTAAAAGGGCCTGGGGAGAACATTGGCACATAAATGGTGGCACCATCCACAGGGAGCCACAGGGGTCCACACAAGCTTAATCCTGAAGCTGGTGTGTACCTGTCCTTACATGATCAAGTACATGGTCATTTTTTTTAAAAAGCTTTGGCTGCAATAGTCACCTTATTTCGAGAACCCCCTTGCAGTACCTTTTCTTTGCCACAAGATGTCCTTATTTTTTTAGTTGAATGATGTCCACCAGTGCACCAGAAGTGGGAAAGATTAGGTGCTGGGGGTCATGACCCCACCCCTGGTGCCGTGAGAAGTAAAGATGTTGGAACAACGGCAAAGTTGTCTTCTTCAGGATGGATTGAAAGGGAAACCTTTCTGTGCCATTTGTCCAAGAGTAAGAATTTAAAATGGGGGGGGGGGGGGACCTAATGAGGAATAGGGTCCTCTGGGGTGGGAGTTGGGGATTTCATATGCAAAATTTGAGTTTGTTGGAAATCTAATTGTTGGTTCCAAATAAATGCATTTATTATACCCAATGCATTTGTGTATGCGTGTAGCTGTGCGTTGGCTTCTCCTGTTGGGAACAAAAGGGGTTAATGGCCCCTGTGAGGGGTGCTCTAAGGTCGACATTTTGTAGTGCTCACTGATTGTGTGTTGACTGCCGCACGGCAGCAGAGGGCCGAGGGAAAATAACAGCATATATGAAATGATAAATGTTTTGTAAGTGGATGTCACAGAATTAATTCCATTTCAGGGCCTGTCGACAGCACAGAATCCACTTGAGTTTGTCTCTCGCCGTTTATAATGTCACTGAACTCTAGAATGAAATTATTTGGCAGTAATTCAAGCCTCTCTGTGCATTAAACTGTGCTTCAGTAACCTGCGTGTCTGTGTGGCGGGAGAGCCTGACTCTGTGCCGCAGAGCTCAGGGCCGCTGTGACAGCGCTGTGGGCAGACCAGGGTGGGCACAGCGGGAAATGGAGAAACAGGGACCTCATAGGTTCACTACGAATATCCGTAGGCCTTTCTCTTCCTGTCTGTCAGGAGTGACATTCTTATTATGACTAACCAGTAAGTGGTGCCGCTTCACACAATGTTTGGATTGTACAAAGGAAAGGGAGTCATTTATTAAAAATAGAATTTGTATCAACTGCAAAGAATGTAAAAGGCCTAAAAGCTGGAATGTAAATACGAATCCCATTTTTTATTTGTAGCTGGTAGTGCACAGAAATACTATCAGTCTGAGGAAAATGGAATGGAGGGGGATTAGCAAACCTCCGGGGAGGGGTTTGAGGTTGGATAACCGGGGTTTGTGTGTGGAGCTTGATTGTGATTGGCCATCGACCATTGGCTAAACCATGTTCATCATGGCCATGACCTTGGTGGTGAGTTATGAAGGCTTGTCCACCCAAAAGAAGTTTGTGGGTGCTTATAATTTGCCTTCTTTATCTGTCATTATTCCAAGATGATTTTAATGCTGCTAGATTAGATCTGAATTTATTCCACTCCGGGAAATACACAGTTGAAATGTAATAAATCTTTTGTAGGAGTCAAATATATATAACTTTTATTTCTGAGATTTACACAATCCTATCAGATGACATTGCCAAGTTTACCTGACTTCCTTTTTCTGCAGTTGAGTTCTTAACTTGGTCATCTCCCTGCCGTCTGCTTCTGATTGGATGGTAAAAGAACATAAATGCCCTGATGTAATCATCACTCTTCTCTCTGCTCCAGTGCCATTCTTCCTTGTCAGAACAGTGCATTCAGATAAATGAATATTTGGTCCTTTATCAAGGCTAATACCAAGGCAAATTGTCTAGAACTTTCAATAAAATATAATATACATCAATTTTTAAAATGAATAATCAGCTTCATAATGTCCTGTATTATCTCTTTGTACGCTTATTTTCAACATTCTTTTGTATTTTTTTTTTTTTTTTTTAAGTAAAAGCTACAGGATGTTATGCATAAAACGGCAACCAGTTCCTGTGCAAGTGGAAAATCCCTTTAAAGACTGCAAAGTGCTGATTTTCAATCTGCTAGTGGTTTCTAAAATAAAAAAAAAACTTCTTATAAAGCCACTTCAACAAGTTTTATGAAGAGTCGGCAAAAACCTTTTCCTCTTTGCACCCGAAGGGTCATGAGTAATTCGTAGGTGCCCTTTACCCATCATTGCCTGGCAACAGAACCAATGGTGACTAAGACATCTGTGGTATACCTCATAATAAGTGCAAGGTAGTGAGGAGTAAAGTCAACAGAAACTTTTATTTAGCTCAACTTTATTGTAATAGGATATCCAACAAGGTGTGAAAGGTTTATCTCTTTCTTTTCTCTTTGTCTATCTCTTTCTCTCCCCTTCCAGCTTTCTTAATCCTAATATTAGCTCAGTGTTGTCTCTTATCTGGGTCGAGTGGGAGCTGTCGGGTCTCTTCCCTGTGTAAGCTCTGCAACTTTTTCTCAGCGTAAACTACACAGCCTGCAAATGCTTTTTCTACATCTGTACTGTGCTGACTTGTCATGCCGGATAATTATAAGCATGTTAGTATTCTTCTAAAGAGTGGCCCATGAATTTTCCTCCTGCCTTTGGATAAAAAGTGAAGGGGGCCGAGGACACGTGTCCCCTCTCTGCTCAGGGCATCACAATGAGCTCCAAATATTCATCCGATGTCTCGGCCTTTCTGGGCCATTGTTCTTCATACTTCCTTCTGCACAAGTGTAAACATGTTGTGAGCTGTAACTGTGCCAGTAATAAAGAGATTCCACAATATGAGAAGCTCTATTGTCTTCTCACCAGGGGAGGCTGCACCCATCTCCCTTCCGAGACGTTTTCTCTTCTTGGGCCAGGAGCCACTTTGGCCTGCAGGCATTGTAACGGCAAATGCTTTTCTTCCGCTGTATTGCAAAGATTTTCTGTTTCACCTATCAGACACAGAAATGTATAATTACATTTTTTTGTTATTCAAGCCAGAATTGATATATCTGTTGTATCAGGAATTTCCACTGCTACCCATTTATATCTCCTGGCAAATCCAACCTCAAAGCCTGCCTGCCAAAGTTTCTGTTTGACCCATTCCATTGTATTTTCCATGATATAAAAGAAAAAAATACTAAACATAGAAAAAAAAAACTTGACAACAGATTCACCAAAAATGAAACGCTGTACACAGTGAGCCATGATGCAAAATCAATTTTGGATTTCAATGCATTTTCCGATGTTCCGTGTTCTGATGGAACAGTCATACTGCTCGGTTATTAACCGCATCACTTTGGTCTGAAATCCAGTGTCTTAATCTCTCCAGCGCTGAAAGGATTAATGGAAATGAAACCTTCTAGAGTAAAAGCAATTTGGGGGGTTTAATTTAAATGAAGTGCTAATTCAGTTTTTGCCTTCCAGCACTTCCATGCCATGTGTGCAATTTTATAGCGCAAAACACTGCGTGAAATGAGATTGTTGTTCCAATTTAATTTGCAATATTTTTTATGGTTTTTTAAATTTTTCTTTCTTTTTTGAGGTTTTGGGTTTTGAAGTTCCTAAGAAATCTACCTTTGTCTTGTTTACTTGTAGACAGAGGCAGTTGGGGAGAGACTGTGCAGCTATTTAATGTACAGCTTTTGGATTAGCATTGTGCGGTTCCTGAGTATTACCAGCAACAAAACAAACCAGTTTCTCCGGATATTGTCTCCCATTTTTCTAACCCTTACCAGGGGAGCGTACACTGCAAATATTTCATTGCAGGAACCCAGACCGCAAAATTAAACATACATGTGAGCACAAAGGATTCCTGTTGTTCCTTTATTTTTTTATTATTTACAGGCAAATATTACGCAAATGTGATATTCCAGTGTTGTGCTTGCTGGCCTGTTCAGTGGCGTAGTAGAAAAGCTCTAACACAATTCTGGTTCTACCTGTGTTGGGCCATTATGGGGCTTCGTGAGACACAATAGACAAATAATTGGGCAAATTATCAGCAAGAAAGTGACACAATCATTGTAGGGAGGTCAGAGATGACAATGCATTGAATACCCAGATGTTCTAACTAGTGTTGTCAGCCCTGCCCAGTTATTCTTTGCAGGTCTACAGAAAACATTGGATGGTAAATCTTCTGAAAATCTTTCATTCTTTGGCCCCATAATTTAGGAATTGGCATTACTGGCGATTGCCAATATTGGTTGCCTCTGCATTGATCATTGTCAGCCTCATTTTCTTTCGTTAAGGCACACATAAATGAGTTCCAGTTCATCACTCGTTCCTAGAATGCCATTGCAATGGTTATTTCCCCCTAGGCACCATATTGAAACTTTTCAGTTTCCAGCAGCCTTTTCAATCTTATTGGCGGCTGTGGGGAATCATCAAAGTCTTAGTTCTGACACTTTGATGCGTGAGGAGCTTGACTCACGACTGTAAATTGATTCTGTTCAACAATCACAGCCTTTGGGGATAGATAGTAAGGATAACCTTTTTGAACCCGTGCATGGTGTCACCAAAATAGTTAAAAGCCTGCAGAGAATACATTGTTGGTTTATTCCCCACCTCAAGAAAAATGCCCAAAACTAAAAACCAGTCCATCTGCCTTGATCTTTCCCCTGTGTGCTGGCCCAGATTTCTCACTCTCCGCTCGCCTCTCTCCCGCCGCTGCTTTTGTAGTTGAGAGAGCGGGGCTGAACAACTTCTGATTAATTCATCAAAATAAATAGATACACATTTCTGCGTCTTCACTCTGATTTCTCTCCCTCATTAAAAATGGATGAAGCTGGAGCCTTGTGCGCCGGCTGATAGCGGCTGCACCGTGTGATTATCCAATGATTACATTAACCGCTTTTTCGCCAGGCCCAGCAGCCTGAGGTGAGAATAAATAAAGACGGACACTTGCGATATTCCCCTTGATCTCTTGAAAGGAAATTTACTTCTTTAATTGTGCACAAGGTAATTTTGCGCAGATCCCGGATGGAAGCTTGTCGGCATTAAGTTGAACTTCTGCTTATGATATAGAAATATTGGTCCACCATTGCTCAAGTTTAGGCCATCATTGCTATTAGTGGGAAGCTGTTCCAGAGCAAATGCTATAGCAAGTGTATGTAAATGGGAGGTTTGCAAAAAAAAAAAAAAGTCTGCAATTACTTCCAATTACCTTGATATATATTTCCCCCCTCTTCTCCTGTCTAGTGTTCTTCTTGATGCACCAGATTTCATATCCTGGTGTCATTGGGATTCTGACGTGTAATCGAAAACAGAAGCTTCTATCTGATTGGCTGCTTTGAGGTAGCCCAATTCGTACCTCCACATGTATTTGCATTTGGCATGTTGGTGCACATGCCTGTAAAGTCAGGAGAAGGTCTCACCTTTTATAATAAAAGGAATTTTCACTCCTCTGCTAATTTTTTTTTTCTCATTTGGAAATATGCAAGAATGGTGGAAAAAAAACTATTTGTTTAAATTGTAAAACCTCTTTTGTTTTCTTTTTCAGATGCTCCCTAGCTAGGAGGACGTTGGAATCTCTTTCATAAAGAGCCCCGACAAACCTCATTCATTCCTCTGGCTAAGTCATGAACTCCGGTCAGAGGGATCCATTTATCATACCGGCTGGTTTATTTTCCCAGAGTCCTCTCTGTTGTTTAAGCTTGGCCTCTTATCCTCTTCTTCCCCTCGGCTGGTGTGGGAAAGGGAACGTAACATTTCTGTACATCTTCTAGCTTAAATAATAAGACGATAGGGGTTCAAAGTGCAGCATTGCAAACAAACTGCCTCGATCCATCAATGATGATTTCTATCCATGGTATGCAGACTATTGATGGGTTTGGGCTGCTTGTTGTGATTGATGTGCTTTTGGTGATTGATTGGTGGTAGTTGTAGATCATACCGTGATCATTGCTCTTTAATAAAGAGTAACTGGAGTTATGGATTTAACTCTGGATGGATAAGGAAGGTTGGTATTGTTTGATATTAGGATGGCCCTCTTATTTTTGGAAAAAGATTTTTAAGATTTCTTCAAGTAATGGTTATGGTAGACCCAAGTCCTGTTGGGATGGGGGGCATAGGATACATAGTAGGTCATTCCCATCAAAAATCACTTTTTTCCCTCTGTTACTTATATAGGTATTTTGATCAGAATTACAAAGCATGTGGTTACATGACCTCTTCTGAAGTGTATCCTCATACTTGACCAAAGTATTACATAGCCACTTGATCGCTCTAAGCATGAAGCAAGAAACATTTCAAAATACTTTGTAATCTAGCTCTTTGTGCTTCTTCTCTTCACTCTCTTATAATGTGTGCAGGGACTGCAAAAGGCCGATAGCAAGTCATATTCTGGCACTTAGACCTCTTGTATTTAATTAAAAAATCCAAATTATGGATGTAATAATGATTAATAATTTGCTAGAGATAACTAATGTCATGTTATACATTGAAATATTTAAATTTAAAGATATTTCAATTTATTTAATGTTAAAGTCTTTTCTTTTCTGTATTGAAGCAATGGCACCAGTAAAGCCACCACGTGAGAAGAATAGTTAAATGGGCCTACGTGTGTCAGACGTTGAGTTCGAGGTTAGGAGTGGGGATAAATTTACCTCTTGAAATGGAGAAAAAGGAATCTGTCTAGGATTTGGTCAGGATTAGAATGTGTTGCTCAGCGTTTGTGGTATACAGCCGAGACTCTGCGTGAAAACCTTTGATCAGTGCTTTGGGGGCCTCTGTCTTGAAGGATTCTGGGAAAAGTGCAGCTGCCTTTCACAATGTATTTAATCTAAGTGGCTAAGCCAAAGCTTTGTATTGTGCACTTCACGTGTGCAATTAATTTTTTTCTTTCCAGAACAATTTTTACATTTTTTTTTCTTTTTACTTGCAATTATAGAGGCTGGCTGTGTGCTTAGTGGCCAAATGGTTTTGGATAATTGGCGGCCGGGCAGCCATGTTAATTTAGACTATTTAGGAAGCTGATGTTTCCAAGGATGCAATCCCCAGAATTTGTTCTATTTACTGTGAGGGATGCTGTTGTTTAGGATATTGTATGATTGATATAGCACCAACATATTCTGCAGTTCTGTACAAAATAAAACAAAAGGGGTTATTATGGCAATGTGATTGCATGAGCACAGTAAAATTCATGAGCATTTGGGAAATCTGTTATACAAGCCTGTCAGTCTTGTCTGCTTTGCTGTGGCGTTATTAGGTCAGATCTAATCCTTACATATGCATGATTCATCTGTTCACCTAAGTGCATTGCTATATTATCTTTCGGGAACATCATCCTGACCTGACATAGCTGACACCAATCCAGTGTTTTGTATGAAGTGCTTTGTGTATCTTTGGACACATTTTGATTTAGTCATAATTCTGGCTCTTTGTATGTGTTGTCCTATCATATCCACTGAAGAAGCAGTTGTAGCCACGAAACGCGTCGTACTAATAAGAGTTACCTTTGATAGCATTTTATTGTGTATTATATAGGCTATATGTGATGTTTGTAGGCCACATATTTGACATTTTTATCAATTTGTATGTTTTGCTCAGATGTTTTGTATGTTTTACAATAAAAGCTATGTTTTTAATACATTGATAAGCCAGTAATTCCCTACTGAATTCTACTTACCTATTGGGTGGAATATCAGTTTTTGTTATTGTTTCTTGGGGATATGGCATTCCTTTAATGGACTTACTATGTTTTAAGGGATTCTTATTGTGCTTAAATTGTTAGAATATGATCACATCAATGTTAATATCAGGTTTCTAGTAAGTGACATCCTTAGATCTTCTTCTGCATATTACAAACCAAGCAAAATGGCTGCTATCAGGTCATGCTGCTGACAAGTGTGCTCCACCTACATCATCTTATCAAATCACACTAATTAGTACAATCCAGCCCTTCAAATTACATTCATTTGAATACATAATTATAAGTGTGCACCTATATATACACATGTGAACACTGACAAACTGATGTTTGCATCTTGTCAGCAAATGTATCATGGCATCTCACTTTGTGTTAATGAGCAGAGCTCAGACTGTCATAGCTGGGAACTTTCTATATATATTGATCCTGACACCATAGACCATGGCTGCACAGCTAATCTGGTTTATTGGCAAACCAGGTGTGGAATATAGAATATTCTATATCTGTCTTGTAAAAAATTTGCATTTATCTCCATTGAGTCCTGAGATTTTCATACATAGCTCAGCCCTGTGTGGGTGGCAGAGCAGGGGACCATTGACACTTACAGGTCAGGTCCCTCCCCCAGTCTGTGACTGGATGGTGAAAGGAAAAGCGGCATTATAATGAGCTCATATCTTTGTCACTCTTCTCTCTCCTTCTTTCAGCACAGGTCTTGCACTGCAGCTGTTTGGCCACTTGTTCTTCAAGTTAGATCACTGTGCAAGTGGCTGATGCAATGTCAGATTCAGATATTTTGTACTTCTTACATTGAAAAGAAAATGTAATTATTAATATAATAATGAGGACAGGGCTGTATTTCTGTGTGTCCGCTTCAAATCCACAGTGCATTGTGTTTTTTAATACCGGGCCGAGGCGTATACATGAGGCTTAGGGCTCTGTCCTTGTGCTAGAAGCGTATTTGAAGTATCAGTAACTAACCTCTTGCTTAGATCAGTGAACATCTGGGTCGTATTAATATCCCCTGTAATAAAGGCCCAGCTGTGTGTTTTGCTCGAATATGCGTGTCAGCTTTTTGTATTCCTCAGGGCATGCCTCCTCGTCTTACATGCAAATCTAGCAGACACAGACAGAGCAAAATGGCAAAAATGGGAAAGAAAAGGAACACACATAATTTAAGGAGAGCTCTGCAAAGTGCTGAGTAGCAGGTTTAAAAAGGTGAGTAGGATTTTTAAAGAATGCTGGAACCAGTTCTAAGGTTATCATAATAAACAAAGAGAAATATTCCAAACACAGAACTCATTTACAGATGGCTATGATCACCATCATCCTCGAGGATTGCTACAAAAATATTCATTCGTTTATTCAGCTATTCTCCACCAGGGTTCCTCCAGTTCATTGAACTGTGGTTGACTCATCTACTATTTGGTGGTGCCTGCATAGTTCTGGGCTCAATGCCCCTTGGCATAGCCAGAGCATTACACCAATGGTCATTTAGGCTGTAAGGGTTGTGGTCTGTACATCACTGTAGGAAGAACACTCTTCACTGTGACCGTTATTGTCATTGGCATCAGCTGGGTACCCTGAAACCCAAAAATTATTTCAAGATTCCTCTAGGTTGGTCCTTTTCAACCTGTGTTCCGTAGATGAACCCTTAAAATAATGTTCAGGTCTCAGAGAACCCCTGCTAAGATAAATATTTTGGAAAATTCCCCTTACATTGCTGGTCAGTAAAAAAAAAATCCCCATTGGTTGTGGCAATTCCATCATTATAGACCATTAAAAAAAAAAAAAAATCATTGGTACCATGGCTGTGTCCTTGTCAAGTGCATTGGAACTGGAACTTTGCAGACACCCTCAGATGGGTGGACAGCAGCGAGCATTTAAGGAAACCCCTGGTTCCTCACTAGGTTTCCTAGTTTAGAATGGCTGCTGTAGGGTAAAAAGGTTGAGGAAGGCTGGTTTAGTTGCTTGTAAAAAATGAATTCCATCTTTGAAAAAAGTTTTAAAATGAAAACATTGGATGAGCTATTTGATGAGCACCACTTGTACGCTTGTTTGATATTTGGCAGCACAGTTTACAGAATAGTCTGTAAGATGAATTTCGGAGGACTATAAGCACTTGATTAAATACATTTAATAAAAGAGATTTATATATCAGCCCTACCAGAGGGACAGTTTGAAATGATGTTTCCAAAGGGTTATTTATTTTTTCCCTCCTCCCTTTTTTTTTTGCTTTCCACTGCCAAGCTCACGTGGCAATAATATCCTTTCTTGGCAAAATTTCGGATCTTGGGGCCCCACCCTGCCGGCCCGGCCTTCCTGTGACCCGCGTTCAGGAGCAGATGAAGCCGCACGCCTGCAGGAATAGTGCAGCGCTGAGAAAGCAAAAGAAGAAGCTATAGCTTCCTCTGCTCACATATTGACCCGCCTGATTAAAATAGTATATACTTCCCTACAAACCCAGTCTAGGGCTGGAGCATTGTCTGTCACCACAACACACAGGGCTGGGTTCAATGGAACATTTCCCTGTTTACTTTTCAACTGCAATAATAACAGTAATCACTATTAACCATTACTGGCTCACAGGTGGAATTTTTTAGAACCTTGTTAGATTTTGTTTTTAGGCTGTGCTTGTCCCGGTTAGCTTTTTGCACCTGACATTTTTGGTAAAGTTGCAATTCCAAGCAGCTCTTCAATTTATAAGCAGCAAGGGAAGTGATGGTCAGAAAAGCAATTTATCTGCAGCATACATTCTCCAGCTCTCAGCCCTAAGGCCTGGCTATAAGCAGTGTTAAAAAATATACCGGTATATATTTATGAAATGCTGTATACTTTAATGAGAGCGCCATCATTTGGACATTTCTACCATTGGTTAATTGTCTGCCGAGGATACAGCAAAGTGTTTTATTAATACACCAAAGCACTGCAGCAATAGCAGGACAAAAAGCTGAAGCAGGTGGGGTGTTTCCTGCATACAACTTCAGATTTTTTTGTCAAATATGATTCATTGATACCTTTTAAATTATAAAACAGGAGTGGTCATTTTATTGCATGCAGCTTATAGATTAAGAAATGGAACACAATACCGAAGTTGCATTGGCTTTGGGTACTCAGCAGCTCTATGAAAGATTGGCGAAACTGCCTAGCCCTTCCCGCTTACCAACAGCCTTAGGACTTGGATCTCATCATTATGTACTCTTCTGCTACACAGCAGTGTAATACTCGAGAAAGCATGCTGATTTACTTAAGTGAATGGAGTGAACTGGGATTGCAGTTTCTAAGATTGCCAGCTGTCTCGTTCCCAGCAGGAGTAAATGAGCAAATTATATTATCAGAGTGAGAACGACTATAATTAGCATAGTGAGCCTGTCTCTTAGAAAAATAAAAGTGAATTTTATAAGATACAAGTGCACTCTTGTATACATAGATAATGACTGATGCCTTGGCAGATGGGGGGTAACACCTAGCAACTGAATTGGAGGAGGAGTTTGGATTGTGCATATCATGTTTCATTTTTTTTGTAGTGTGAAGATGAAGAATGGCAGTAAACTGGTTTCTAGAATTTAAAAAAGAAGTTTGAGCTCTCTATGCAAACTAATTTTTTTACCTGCTTTGGTTCACCATACACCTAGTGATATGTAATATGAGAAAGCCCAAGTGATTGTACACAAGAGCTCTACCATTGATTAGGATATTGAATGATTCAAAGCATATGGTATTATATATGTATCTATTCTTTGTGATCAATACAATTGTAAAAGTAAATGATCTATTGAAAACAATCCTTTAATTGATCCATATCATAACCCGTTGATGACTTTAAAGGCTCATTTTGATTCCACTGATTACCTTGGCAGATAAGTTGATCACTCAATTTACTGAATGGAAGGTCACATTGCAAGACTGATCAAATTCATATTTGTTGGGCCACCATTAGACGGATGACAGGTAGAATTTTGGTTGTATTCATCATAAGCAATTCAGACCTTTGCCCCATTACCCAGGGAATCGTACTGTTTTTTCAAAAATGTTTGCTGGTTGAAGTGCCCTGCCAGAAATGCTGCCCACATTCCCGGCTGTTGCCCAGATGCCGTACAATACAAGACCACATTGAACAGTGTGCAAAAAACATTTGTTAGCTTTTGTTTTTTATGTTGACTTTGTGATGTCAACTCATTTCTGTTGTAACTGTGCATTGAAAGGGCAGTGTTTGTATTGCGCCATTGTAAAGACATGAGGGGTTAGCTGTGCCAACCTTTGGGTATCATGGGAATTGCCAAATAAAGAGGTTGGGAGTGACCTTGGGTGGGTGAGAAAATTGTTTCTACATCTCCTGTTTGAAGAACTCCTATAGACTCAATGATCATGTAGACTGGCTACATCATTGGGTTTTTATTATTTTGTAAGAGGGTAAAAAAAACTTTGTGTAAACACCAACCAGTCAGCAGTGTTGACTGACTTTTAAAATGTCTACAGCTCAATCAATTTATTATGTCTTCCTGGGATGTCACAGCCGGGATTCTGAGCCATTTTGGTTGCTAATGCTGTAAACTGCTCATCCCGACCTTAAAAACACCACAGTTGGACAATATGATCACCAAAAAATTTGGAAACCGCTCACCAATTGGAAATTTGGAAAATATGATCACTAAAAAATCAATTGTACAGCAGGCACCACAAGATGCTTATATCTCATAAACAACTCTAATCTATACCCAAAGCTTCACCAGAAACCTAAGAATGGGCAAACTAGTATCCCCCAACAACTTCTTCCTCCAATACAATGCTATAGGCTCGAGTGACCAGTTGCCAGTGCTGAGCATTGCCAAATGGATGGGGAACATTGGCATACAAGTCTTCAAGGAGCTACAGAGCCCAGTAAAGATAAACCTGTCAAGTTAGGTGCAGCTGTTTTAGTTTGGCCACTGTACATGGACTCTGTTGGTTTCCTTGGTCCAAACCTCTTTAAAATACTTTAATTTGAAACTCCCAATGCCCAGTATTACAAATTATTACAACTGTGCCCTGCAAAAGAACCAATATACTTATCTCTCTAAGCCTATGTCTTCCACCTCCACTTTGCCTTCTGCATCATTGCTTGATTCAGCAGTGGTGAGGTTTTCCAATCTAACAATTGGTAGGAGGTTTCCATGTCCCCAACAGCATGCAGTTCGGGACACAGGCATCCAAAACTTCTGGATTTGTTGAATTTAGGAAAACCCTGATGGCACCTGGGGAGCTTCAGTTGGAAAGGAGGTGGGAGATACAGGCCCAAGAGAGAGGAGAATTATGGCTTTTCTTGAGTTTGACCAATTTGCTTTTGTTGACCATTGAGTCATGTGTTCCCCAACTCTTCAAAAATAAATCAGTTTCTAAATTCTTCATGAACTTGTCTAAAACTCTATTGACACAGAGCCTTTCTTTTTGTTACATTTGAATAATATTTTATTTTTTACCTATGTATAATATATATATATATATATATATATTAATATATATAAATATACATTTTTTGATACTTTATAGGCACATAACTAATGCTTAGGTATTCTTTTAGTGTTTTAGTGGGTGTGGAATTTAATTTTCCCCTGTAGGGACTTTTTAAGTTAAATGTAATCCATCAATGTAGTCCAAGATCCGTGAACTTAAACATAGCACAAAATATCGTTTTTTTTTTTTTTTTTGCTGATTAATGTCAGAGCCCCCCTACCTTTATTACTTTTATTTCTTATGTTGAATAGGGATAAGGTTTATTAGCCAGTTTGGATACAGTGTATTCTTTTTCCGTTTGTTATCTTCTATATCGGTCTGATTTGAGTTTATCCCATATATTCTTTCTTTCATAGCTTTCCGCTAATGTTTCATTTGGCTTTAGTACGTCGCAGTCCCACTCTTCCAAATGGCAGATCTCATTGTAATTGCAGGCTTTTGGTTAAGTGGCTGTGGAGTGTAAAAACTCTGTGCTTACCTGCTTCTCATAGATAAAAACACACACCAGTCAACACCGCTAATCTTCTGCTATTTCCTCATTTGAATGGGACCCGGAGATTTGATTAACTGTGTCGCAAGAGAAAAATTAGGGGTTAGACTTCACAGTTTATTAGAGCGAATTCAACAAGGATCAAAAAAAAAACTAGCCGAACGCGCTTATTATTTAAGACGATAATTTTTCTGGTGCAAATATAGAGTAGCGCATAGATCAACAGAATCAGCTGGCTATTGTTCTCTCTCTTGTTATGTTGGAATGTAACAAAATATCAAAGCCTTGAAACACTCTCTGATTACAATTCCCATCTCGGAGAGTGTAATTGCGCATGGAGGCAAGGCCATTTAAAAAATGAGGCAGGCGCTCCAAAACCTTTTTCCGGTAAGAACCATATGTTTCAAAGTTTTACTGACCTGATAGTTTCTGCTACTTTCTAGAGAAGGAAATAGAGAGGCGAGTTCCATACTAGAACAATAGGGCAATGCTAGGACTTTAAAGAGTGAGCAGAATAACTCAGATGAGCAACAAGCCATGAATATTCATTATATTCTTAGCTCAACTCCAGGCAAACTGCTAAATGCAGAGATGAAATGCATAGAAGTCAGCAGTTTCACTTGCCAAGAATTTGTATTTGTCTTTGTCTATCCATTTATGATATTTACCTAGCTCTTTTCTTCAATAACACCAGTGGATCATGTTCCTTCCCCAATAATTGAATGGACCGTGACAGGTGAAGCTGCACAGAAATAGGCTCACCTCTTTTTTCCTCCTATCTGCATTTTCCTTGTTAGCCCATGACTGTTACTGTACACTTGATTCGCTCCTTCTGCCTCTTCTCCCTATCCCATTTTGGATTGTGCTGCTTTACATGAGACTAAAAAGAAGCTGATAAGTCAAATGACGGACTTCAGTGTTCAATCCAGAATTTTTTAAAATCTGGGTGGGAAGAAATTGTAGGCGGGTAATAGCACCTATATTGTGACCCAACGCCTCAGCAACGACCCAAAAACAGCCGGCTGGTTACTGAAAAGTGCTGGGTGGTGCACCTGGCTAAAAAGGGCTGGGGAGAACACTGGACTTAAACTTCTTGCATTTAAAATATACATTTAGTAATACATTACTAAATAATCTGTGCTGTATTAATTTGTATCCTTAATTTGTGCCTAAAATGTAGCTCTAAATTACAGCCGTCGGCTATGATGTGATGCTGAATTTGCTCACACGCTGATTTTTAAACCTGAAAGTCACCAGGGGGTTGATAGAGGACCCTACAGACTAAACACTTGAAGGTACCAGAAGCAAAAATTCAAAATTCTCCAGCTGACATTTTTTGGTGTTCTACTGATTTATTTGTTAAGTGCCCAGGAGAGTTGCCAAGGAACTTTGCCTTGATGGTTTTAAAATTTGTATTCGGATTCTTGGTTGCTTCAAATAGTGAATGTGCAGGGTTGATGTGATCTCTGGTACTGCTCAGATTTTGAGCAGTGAAGTTTGATTTATTATACAACAGAGGCTGATGGGAAGCCTGCATGCCATATGCCGTAATGGAATAGGGAAAATGAAGTAGATTTAAAGCTATGCTAGGACTATGAATCAATGGCCTCCCTGGGTGTACAGCGAATTACTTGTTTCCTTGATTATTGTCAATGTGATTGGTAAAATATTTTTTTGTGTAGAAAATAATTCCTGCCTTATCCTATAATTAAATCTTTTCTTATACAGTTGTTTCCAGAATGCGTGTCCCCAGTTAATTCCTGGTGGACAACTTAACTTTGTGGATTTCCTATCAAATTCTGTCCCAATACAGTTGGCACCAAGACACAAAGAGAGATTGAATATTGACAAGTTAAACTGTTGGCTTTCAATATACTTAAAACGATGAACTTGGCACCAGACTTGGATTTGAAGCCAAATGGTGCAGTAATAAAGAAAAAATAAATTCCAACTTTTCTTTTTTACTTTTTTGTTGGCCTTCATACCTACTTTATACCTTTTATTTAGGAGCCTTCCAAATGGCTGAGAGCATGGCAACATTTTTATCCTGCATGGTTCCCAACAAGAGGCACATTTGTGCAGGTCCAGACAATAGTGAACCAAGACTATCGTCATATTAACATCTGTGCATGTGATCTGCACGGCTTTTATTCTATATGCCAAATTAGTTCCTATACGGCCAATCATGACAAAGTGGGATATAGGGACTTTGCAGGTCTGGAAGGGTGGCTGCAGTTTAAAGTGCCACTTATTTGCATATGAGGTCTGTAGTGTGATCTTACAATTTACAAGCCAGTGGAATGAAAGGCAGGATATAGATTAGGCTAGAAATGTTGTTAATGGGAGGCCAAATTTCCCAATTTGGTAAAATTACCCCCTGGCTGTTTGCTGTTTGTTCCATGACCTCTCCCCTAATTTGTCCATCTTTCTCATAAGTTATACATATTGGCTGGCCTTCCTTGAACATGGAGCCTTTTGGTAAAGGTCTGCCGGCTCTCTGACCTTGCTGTATAACATTCTGCTGTTGGAAATAAAGATGGAGATCCATTAGGCTCACAGCCCTCTACTTTCGAGTTGTGAAAGTCATACGGATGTCGTCATATGGTGTAAATCCCAGAGGGTTTGTTTGGAGGAATCTGTAGCAGCACATTGGGGAAATTGCTAGCACAGCTGTATGTTTTACACAAGCTGCTTTTTGTTCATGTCTAGCTGGAGTAGCCACCCCCCTCACCCCCTTTCCAGTCCTAGCCCAGGAACTCCCCAGGGGGCTGACTTGAATTCTTTAAGTGCTCAGCCTTTTTAATAATCCTTGCTCATCTTATTTATTTATATATGTTTATTTTCTTCTGGTTGGTTAAGTTACCGGGAAAGTTGTTAATTCAGTCTTCTGAAGGGCTGGTTTTATATACCAAGCACCTGTCTATATACCAATTGCAGATTATTATCCTAACAGTCAAAATATAGAAATTAATTTACTATTACCTCTGTAGCACTAACACAATATTAGAAGATGTACACGTACCTTTCCAGTGGCCCATTACCATAATAATGGTTGTGGTTACTTCCATTGACTCCTCCATCCAGTTGCCTCTAAAAAAAAAAAAAAAAAAAAAAAAGCACAGATTTGTATTGCATGTTCAGGCACTTACCGGTACTGGTAAGGGTGACATCAATTTGCCCTCCTGCTTTGTCACATTATGCTACGTGAAGACTACTCAATGATCTGCCATTGTCACCATTGAGCATTTTAATCCAGAGCATTGATGATATGTACATGTGTGTAGATAGTATTGGTATTAGTATATAGCATTAAAAAGAGGCAAAACCAATAGTTTTCTAAATGCCACAGATAATGGCAAAGATTTACCATGTAAATCTCATTCTGGTGGGATTTAAATCTGCTTTAAGCTCACAATTTTCACACCTGTATCTCGGGAAAATAGCCCTAAAAAAACACAAAACATCCATTGGCTTTCCCGAGTGTATAAAGCACACTTAGCTTCATTACAAATGTACTGCGCTGGTAGCAGCAGTATATAATTCATACAGAGAGTTGGTAGGAACAAGATGCATGGTAGGCCTCTTCCCCCAGCTGGCTGGCAGTAAGCATGGGATGTTCTTTGGAGGAGGTGAGCCGGATTTCACCCCATTGTGCGGCTTGATGCATTAGCTGCTTCCTGACTCCCCATCTGCTGTGCACTCAGCACAATGCAAGCAGGTGAGCAACTACAGGGCTTCCAGCTTGGCTGCGCAAAAGAAAAAAAAAATGAGGCCAGAGAGAAGAGGAACGGCACTGATAGACCAAGAAGAATATGCTGTGCTGTTCTTTCCCCAAAGCTTCAGGTGATCAGCATTGAGGAGGAGGCTGTGGAGGGGAACATATTCGCAGCCACATACATCATCCCCACTCACAAACCTTCAGCATCAGCTCATCACAGATGCACAGGGCATCTTGTGTGTGAGACGCTGCAAGGTAATTAGTCCAGCAGTAATAGCCATGTTAATTCTTTGCAATTAGATTTTTTTTAAATTGTTTTTTTTTTTTTTTTTGTGTACAAAGGAGCGATATTGATACATTACAATAAAAGAGATACACAATTCTTTAGAACACAGTTTTATTTTAGGTATCATAAAAAAATCCAAACCAAACTCACTTTTAATCATAAATGTATCACATGGAATCACTAGGTGATATTATTCAATTCAATCCACTTCATCAGGAGATCTAGAGAATTTTCCTTCATATACAAAAATCCTTGTATAACATTATCCTTTGGATTTGCATATTTTTCTTTCTCTTTCCCCTGTAACGGGCATGCTAGAGACGCTCTCTCAAAAAATAACCCCCGTTAAAAAACGGAAAGGAGTTTAGGACCACGACACTATTCCAGAAAGAAGGAAAACTATATTGTATGAAAATGTCAATCTTTTCAGTGTTACACTCCACAGATAATGCGACCCTATGCCTTTCTTCCAACTAAAATTCATCTTCCCTAACCTGTTCATCCAAAGTACTCCAGCTGATTCCTTGCCCACAGGGTAGAACAGTTGGTATTGGGATAGGTTTTTTAACCTAATCAGATGTTACCTCTGTAAATGGTTGGATGGAAGTCATGGTGGTCAGGCCATTATATATAAGTCTCCCACTCAAAAAATGGGTCAAAAAATGTCCAAATCCAGCAACTGCTTGAAACTGCTAATCTGCTGGAAATAATTAGACATTCAAGTAAGAAAGAAAGGGAGGGGGGGTTGTAATTTATTAACTGAGAATGTAAATGTTTTAAGTCATTCTGGCCATGTGAACCAGGGAATACTAATATTATCTAATTATATAGCACCAGCACCAAGTCTAAAGTCACATCACTAGCTGTTTACACATGCGCAAAAGTATGTCAACACCTCTCCAATTCTCACCAGTTCTGGTGCACTATTTGATTTAATACATTTATTTTGAAGGGACCCCGGTGACCTACATAAAGCCCAACCTCAACCCTAATAAACACCTTCAAGATGGATTATAATGTTAATATCCTAATTGTGACCCAGCTCTTCTCCTCCAACAACATCAGTACCTGACCTCACAAAAGCTCTTTTAGCTAAATGGACTGAAACTCCAATACAAACACTCCAAAGTCTTGTGCCTCCCCAGAATAAAGGTGTCTTTTGTACCTGCAAAGGAGTAACAACTCCATAATGACCATTGCATTGGAAAACAATGTCTAACAAGTGCATGCTGGTGTGCTGGTCAAGTGTTCATAAACATTTGGCCATATATGATCCATATCTTACCAGCCTGCCTATAGATCCTTTCTGCATACACTGCTGAGTAGGTGCAAGTTGCTTGCCGATCTAGTCCAGTCTAGATTTAGATTTTTGATAAAATATTATTTTCAGTTAATTCTACTCTTGGTCCCAGCATTGTCTTGTGGCATTGGTCAGGATCTAAGCGTAGGAGGAGCTGCTCAGGCAGGGACATCCAATCATTAACACTGCTGTACACTGGCCCTTCCCCATTTAGGAACGAACACCAGGAATGTAGCATGGTGTCAACAATAAGGATAAATTTATTTATTTTCCTTTTCATATTTATCAATATTTATCAATGTGTTTTTAAAAGTTTCTTTTTACTTTTTTTTTTTTTTATTATTAATTAATTTTATTAATTTTTTTTAACTGGGGCAGTGTTCTCCCCAGGCCCTTTTAGCTGGGTGCACCACCCGGCACTTTTCAGCACCCACCTGGCTGTTTTTGGTTGGTTACTAAAAGTTTTTGGTCACAATACAGGGGCTGCCACCCACCTACAATTTCTTCCCACCCAGCTTAAAAAAATTTCTGGGTTGAACACTGTGGGGCAACATTATTTCCTGCTCTGCTATCCAAGTTTTGTTTCCTGCTCAGCAATGCAGCACACTGATTAAACCCTTTGATACTCTTGCAATGAAACCATATATCTGAATAACGCTGGGTTTTATGCAGGCCGTCATTCTGCCAGGTGCTAATTGTATCATCTGACATACAGACAGCCAGTAGAACAAAACATATGTGAAGATGTAAAAGTCTCACATTGCCATCGGGTAAACTTTGCCGCACCTTAAAATATATGCTCATTGAAAATGCTCTTCGGTTTCCATTCTGAGTGTGCTAGTAAGATCTCTGTCCTTGAACAGTTTCACATTGCTCCTACTTCTTCCGCTCATCCCTAATTTAGTGCTCACCTCAGCCTCGGCCATTCAAAAGGCACATGAATTTTTTTTGCCACTTTCCTTTTTTTATTAGCCCTATTACATGGGGGCAGAGTTCTCAATTCCAGGAATTAAAGGCTGAGATAAATCAGTGGGACACACTTCGTCACAGCCGGGCGCTGAACGCAGTCCATCTGTGACATGTACAGAGGAATTAGATTAGCTCGTAATGTCTCTGACCCATATTACTCATCTCGTGGTCATTAAATAATATTGTTTGGAAAAAAAAAAAAAACCTTTATTTAGGATCCTGCTGCAAGCCCTTGTTAAAGGAACAGAGATTGGTTGCCATCATTGGTCTGTTTCTGAAAATGCTGGTTGCATTGTTATTGTGCAAATCCAAATGCAGTGGTAAAAAAAAATTATGGTGCCTACACAGGGTAAAGCAACAAGGTAACATTAATTTGGCCCTTAAATATTACCTTTCTTTCGCTTCCTCACCTCTGCATTCAACTGCCAGGAACAAAGGAATTTTCCTGAAAGCTAGGAGTCGCTGGAGCTATAAGTTATGCAGGCCTTTGGACGTGCCATGGCCCAGTTTATATTTTTTAAATACATTTTTAGAAAGTATTGAAAACATTTTATTTTCTTTAATCCTTCTTCTGCAGATGCGATTGCATTTGCCATCTGTAGGAGAGAATATCCATTAGGATCAGGTGTCAGTCTGAAACGTTCGCTGGCCGATTTTAAAACATTTGTTGTGCACACTTGCGTTTCAAGGCTTAAGGACCAGGACTCTAAATTGTTTTACAGAACTGAGAACAGGTGCACTTAATAGCAGAAAGTGAAATAAGGGAGCCATTTGTGCCAGAGTTGGGGGGGAGCAAATTGTACGACAAAACACAGAGCATAAAGGACCATTGTGAAAGTGACAGCCAAGGTTCGGACCCGGCAGCACCTGTCGGTGAAGGACAGTTGGCTCAACATGTCTCACCAGTTGTGGGTCATTAGCTCTTGGGGTTGGTGTCTGACCAGTAGATGAGAGGTTAAGCTCTTTATCTAAGTGACCCACTGACAGTTTAGAGAGCTCTCTGCCAGTTTGTTTTAGCACCTCCTCTTTTCACAACATTCTTTGTGTAGAAAGTCAGTAAATGATGTGGGCGAACATTTTCCCAACTGCGTTTTCATTTGCAGTGTTTACTATGCCAGTAAAGGTTTTTTTTTCCTCAATAGTGTTAGGTTTATGATGTTTTCAGTTTAAAGCAAAACTTCACTCAACTCCAAATTCTTTTTATTAGTAAGGTTTGTGCTTTGCGGGGATTTTTGCAAATTTTGTGGCATTTGTATATTTCTTTAGTTCTGTCTCTGCAGCCACTTCCTCGGACTGGGTGCTCCTAGGAAGATTTTTCCCATTGAGCCCCTGGGAGGAAAATACTTTGCAATCTCCCGATTTCAATTTGGGACTAGGGACATGCCAAGCCCCCATGTGACAGTGTTGGGTGCCTTAGTAGCCACTCACCAATCATTGGCTCTTTTTGATGGGATGAAAGATATGAATCATGTGTTCTATTTCCATTTGCTCCCAGCATATGTGTCTAGAGTGGAAAGTAGTTAAGTGAACCTCTTACAAAAGAAAAAGACATGTTAACTTTTGGAAGAATACAATTTGGTTTCGGCGACTCGGAGAGCACTGGCACTTTTGTGGTAATTAAGTTTAAAAGTCATTTTTGTAACAAGACAGGTGCTTCGTCAAACGCTGCCAAGTCTCATAGTGAGTGTTCGCTTGCGATGTCCCAGCAAATGTGTTTGTTCCTCAAACCCAAGCTGGGGCAGGAAGAGGATAGGATGAGTGATTAGCGGTTTGGGAAAGGCAGCTATTACCAAATCCCTTGTGTTTCAACATTCTAGGTTTCTACAGCAACTGCATGTCTTCTCTGCCCGATGGTTCACAGTCTTGTGGCAGTAATTAGGAGACGGGCACAATGCAGCAGGATTCAGGAGCAGTAGGCGTGAGGTTGGACCAAACTGGCCCTGGATGGCTTGGGCAAGAAATGTATTTGGGATGGTGGGCAGATATTTTGGCAGGGGGTTAGGTAGGGGAGGTTAGGAACTGTGTACCCTTCATTAGCATGTTGTGTGGAGCACAAAACCAGCCATATATCTGTGTCACCTCTGTCCTATCCTTTACTGGTTTCTTTCTTATGTAGTGATTTGCATCTCCAAAGGGGCAATTAAAGGGAATCTAAAGCCCTTCTGAAGAGCAGTGCATTCTTTTTCAGCACCAGGATGCTAAGCAAACATGGCTCCATAGTATTAGCTATCCATTGCCATTTACATCATCCTAACACCTCTCTCTTCCTATTCCCTGACCCTTAAAATTTACCCCAGCGCTTGTAAAAGCAACTAGGAAATCAGAAATACATTTAAGAATAAAAAATTGCAAGCAATCAGGCCATTTGTTGCAAACAGGAAATGCCTCTTCTGCTATAACACAAACTCACGTGCCTGTTAAGTCTTTTAAAGAATGTACTCATTCTGCACATGCATAGAAAATTGCATCAGTCCAACACGGTCCGTTAAGATGGCAGAAGTTCCCGAACCCAGAAAAGGAGCCAATGAAGAAGTTAGCTCTGCAGGGGGAGTGAAGTCTGTCAGGGAATGGGGCCTTATTTTTCTCTGTTGCTATTCAGGAACACCTCTCCCTTCTCCAGGCTTTTACTGGGTTAGTGAACTGAGAAGCAGCAGAATGATGGGCTAATCTCTCTGCAATTCTGCCCTTTCTTTCAGCATGTTTCTTGTTTGCACAACTGATCTCCTAATTTGAACACCCTGTTGGGGCGATTTCACTTAAGTTCCTGCCACTGTGATCAAACAGGAAGCAGAAATATTGTGAACTGTTTGGATAACTTTGCACCCAGTCCGCATTTACTGATCTGCAACTAAGGAGACAGCTCATAGCTACTTAAGTTACTCATTGGCACTGGATTGTTCAGGGAGTTTAGCCGCATTAAAGCCATAACACATAAGCTCCTTGACTCGGCCGTTTGGCCTATTCTCACTTTACAGTTGTCAGAATAGTTCTGCAGAATGTCCGCTAAAAGGCACTTTGTAAAACTGTCATTTTTATTAAGTTATTGCAATTACTGTCTGGCTTCGAAATTCGATTTCCGGTTGTGACAGCATTACCCACTGCTGCGTTGAGCTGCTTCTTGTTATGCTTATAATTATGATCTTCGGTAAGATGGTGCCAGCAGACATTGTGCTTATTGTGTTTTTTTTCAAGTTGAAATGGCAAAATTATGAGTAAGACTATGAAACACAGCCAGCGCAATTTATAAACGGTGTGAAGCCAGTGTGAGGCTGTAGTCACCGGCATTCAGCTTCCATAGCAGACCGCCTAACTTGTGACACTGGTTCAGGTCTTTAGTATTCTGTTTCTTAATTTCTGAATCTCAGAGTAGGACCTTTCCTTCATAAATTTTGGTTACAGGGTTACCATTGATAATGAATCATTTGTATTGCCTCTCTGAATCACACATGCACTGGAAAATGGTGTTTGTAGAATTAAAAGTAAATAAATTTATTTTTTATATTAAAATTATTTAATTGTGTAAGTTGCTTAAGTGCAGCAGGGTATATATTTATTTTTTTTTGTCCCAGAAACTCGCTGTCTAATACTGTTGCCTAATTTGCTTTCGTTTGCTGCTGCGTGCAGAAGGGTTAAACCAGTTATTTGATTTGACACTCGTAGTCAAGTGTGTGGGAAAAAGGGAGAAGAGAAAACAGTTGTTTTAATCTAATTTCCAGACAAACAATAGTCCAGGGACAATGTTAAATTCATGAAACTGATGAAATTTAATGAGGTGATTTGTGTATGGCAGAATGGAGCCGATGTGCCAATAACCTGCCGAATGAGAGTGTAGGAAAAGCCCTGTCACCGGCTCACCTCGCTGCATGCTGGCTCACTGCTCGTGCCAGATTAACCTCTAGGGATTCGGTGTGTTGTATGTGTGATGGACGCTGATGGACAGCTGGACCCGGAGAAGCGGTTGCCAAGGAGACCGGTGATTTACTGAAAACTCCGATCTCTGAACACTGCTTGCCTGTGTGGTTTGGATAATGGAACTGATTCTTGTATTGGCCACATACTCGCCATTATTGGTTAGCAATTCAGTTGATTGCTGATAGTAATTAGTTCTCCGCCTTCCAGTACTTTTGTTTGTAGGGTGGAAAATGTCAGATTTTGACAGTCCTGTGACCCCTTACTCTGACCTGAACCTTCTCATTTCCCAAATGTGTGAACAAAATCCGATCCATCAGCTGTTCCAATTGCTTTCCTGATAAACAATATTGAGCATATGACTTTGTATTCTTGTGGCATGCAACATGGTGACACCCAGTGGGGAAATAATTGTGTTTTGGGGCTGAGACTTGTCGTCCATTGATTATGCAAGTTTTTAGTAAGCTGTATAGTTTTGTTGTTGAAATAAAGGGTCTGGTTTCTTTAAAGCAATCATTTCTGCACATGGTGTGCATATCCAAATCCCTGAGACTACTGCTGGGCACCACCATCCTGGATGTGATGTTGCTGGCCCTAGTGGACTCGAATATTTCTATTCTCTTTTCTCCCTTCCAGACAGCTCCAAAGGAGCATAGGAGCTTGGGCCATCAAAGATATAAAATACTTGCAGAAAAGGAAAGTGCTGTGACATGCAAAGCAGGTGGGGTCTATGGACTGTTTCTTCTTCCTGAGTATCAGTTCCCTAGCAAGTTTAGAAGCTCATTACAAATCAATAAAATGGTTTATGGAAAACAAATTCTGCAAGCAAACATTTATAAAACACTTATGTTTTGTGCCTTTGTGCCCTCTTTTATTGGTGACAGGACCCCTTTATTAGAGTGGAGGCCTATAAACCTTTAAAATTAAAAGACCCGAAACCACCACCCCTTGTAATAGCCACTGCAGATGGGTCAAAATGTTCTCACCACCAGATCTCACCACCAGATTTCCCAAGAGAGATTAGAAACCAGTGGGGGGGCCTCAATTTGTTTTTAAAGAATTGACTATTTAAGCCCGTAAAATCATTCGGTATTACACTTTTACTGGCGGAGTTGCTAATATTTTTTTTATGTCCTACAATATATGCAAATGAAATGAGCTTTGCAGCTGCGATGAAGTCATTACCAAATGAAAATAAGGACCGAGCAAAGGTAGTCTTTCTACATGAACACTTATGATAAGATGTCAAGCAGAAGGAACGGGATTATGATTGATGACGGATTTAGGATGGTGTTCCCTATACTGGGTAATTGAAGAGCAGAGCTATGCCTTCAATCCTTCCATCCGGCAAGTGAAGCTTAAGCAACAAATTAACACCGGCTCTGCTAATAGGCAGTGCGTGGAGTTTGTTGGTAGAGCTCGGAGTAAGCTCTCCCCGTAAGGAGCTCAGTGTTAGCCGAAGGTTTAACAAGCACTTAACGGATCTGCCGGACAATTCCTCAATTATTCATGCCGCACAGTTTTAACAGCTTCCCACAATGTCACTGGCAGTCGTGTGATTTCCCAACTTGCTGCCAGTTTGAGAAAAGGACCTTTCGGTTCAGTTCTCAGTGTGCAGCGCTGAATGTAAAAAAGTATTCTAAGGTCTACTAGAATTTAAAGATGCACTTCTGTTACGACATAACTTTTTACAAGAGCAGTCTTAGTCAGTGGTTTTAATTCTGGTGATTGTATACTCCTTTTCTGAAATGAACCTAAAATAAAGATACAAGGGTCACATGTTCAAAAGTTTTGCTACTGTCCCCTCTTTGGGCCTACAGTAATCATCCACATGCTACAGAGTGAGTAGGAGTTTGCACCAAATTATGTAACTAGAGTAACTTTTTCAATCTTTTTTACCCATGAAGAACCCCTAAAATATTTTTCAGGTCTTGTGAAACCTGATAAAAACAATTTATTGTGAGTCAGTGGGGAAAAAAGACTCTTAAATTGGTGGCCAGTGGCAAGAATGCCCCTCCACCACCTACAAACCTACAAACCTATAAACAACTACAAACATTATTAAAGTCATGCAGCTGGATCTACCAAATGGTGTAAGCACCAACATTTCAAAATCATAAAATGGAAGATCAAGGCGCCACAGTTTGCAAAATGCCCAGCAACCTCTGCAGGAACCCTGGTGTTCTTCCAAACTACAGTTAAGAATGGCTGAAGTAGAGGCTTTAACTTTGCCTGGGTGCAGTTAAACGAGGCTGTGAAACCTGGCTGTCACGAATGGAACTCAAGATAAATTACATATTGTCCAACCTTACTTTTTAGGCATTTTTTAGAAAATGAGTGGTTTGGATAGAACTTTTGTCAAACAGAAGCAGTACCCTTCTAGCAAAGGGTTGGAACATCTGTTCTCCATTCCAAGGCAGATAGGATGGACCCAAACTTGACTTTGATTATTTCAACATATGGATTTCACTGATAGTAAACCTACTGAATGAATATATATATATATATATGAATATATATTGTCTGGTTTGGTTTGTGGCAGGTTCATTTTCATCCCCAACAGAGCTGCCTTGTGCAGAAGAACAGCTGTCTCAGCGGCTGGGGTTGCGAAGTGCATGGAACAGCTTGTACTGCATTGTAACACTTGTCCGTAAACTTCCTACGGGACCTATTATCACCATTAGGAGTTTAAAAGGCCGACAATATCTCTGCATATTCCTATAGGAGTGGCAGGCAATTCACTAGGTTCTTCTGGAGCCTTTAGTGGATTCCCACTTAACAGCTTTTAAAATGAAGCTTGCTGACGTCTAGAATCGAGAGTGCAAACTGTCCTGCAAAAACCACATTGATTCTTCCATAATCATTTGCAACTTTTTTTCATATCCTTCAGTATTTTCCCCCAAATTTTGGTGGTGGAACCTTAAGGCGGGTGGTGACCCAACCTTTTAGTAACCACCCAAAAACAGCCGGGTGGTTACTGGAAAGTGCGGGGCGTTACCCCCGGCTAATCGGGTCTGGGGAGAACACTGTTCTTTCTTGCTTGCTTCTAAACCTATTCCATTTATTTTTTAACACTGTTACTATACATACCTAAGCAGTGGATAAAAGATAAAGAAGTTAGAACTTTAGCTGCCATTTTTCTCTTTTAGTCATAAATTTGATGTGTGGCTACCATTGTAAGTTTTCTGAG
>NC_092865.1:49958491-49966177 GCF_032062135.1 Pyxicephalus adspersus | reverse complement strand
CCCCCCCCCCTTTTACTTAAATGGCGTGCCATAGGCTGCCTCCCTCTCACTTACCAAGAATACTTCTATCTTTCCCACAATCTTCATTTATTGTTGACTGCAATTATGCTTTTGACATCTTTGTGACATTTTATTTAAAAAAAAGACTTGTGAAAACTGTGCTGATAAATTTGCCTTTGCTGTTAAATATTCATACTGAATTGGCCTAGGGCTTTACTAATGGTGACTTTCACCATACTTGGCTGCTCGTTTTTTTCCTAATGATGGTTCTCTTGATGTAGATGTGCAGGTACATCAGAAATAAATTTGCACACAGACCGGATACTGGATAACAGTCTTCTCTTTCCTGAGCCCTCATCTGCCAATGCACTCGAGGGTTTAATTAGGAAAAGGAAGATACGCCAGGCAGAGCCAGTATGGAGCGAGCTGGCACTTATTCGTTTGGCACCCACAGCAAATATCATTTTCTGTCAACAACAAAAAAACAACTGTTTACATCTTCTGGGTACGAGGGTAATGGTTTAACAGCTTGCTCAGGGTGGGTGTTTTCTTGTGCAGGTATGTTCGCCTGGAGGTAGGCATTGAGGGGAACGGAGCGTTGCATTTAGGAGACAGCATGTTTGGCATCATCGAGGTTAAAGATTGGATGGAGTGACTCCATCTCCCATTTGTCATCTGTCATACAGCCTATTGATATTGTGTTTTCAGAATTCCTGCTGGCTAATGAGTTATCTGACCATAAGGAAATGATCCATGGGCAGCTATGCATGATCTAGAACAAGCAGTGCTTAAAATGCCCTAACCCTGAACTATAGGCAAAATAAAAAAACTTGATTTTTATGCTTTTTTATCCTTTCAATAACCTTAACCCAGCATTTTTTCTTTTTGGAGGTGCTAACGGGTGCAGACAGCAAGAGATGACTGCAATGGCATATTTTTGATGTTTTTGTAAGATTTTTCTGGCCAGAAGTATACTTTAAAGGTAACCTTTCTCTACACGGGAAAGCAGGAAATATAAGAATTAACACTTGGCATGCCTGGGTATTGATTGGTATTATTAACATGTCGTTGCAGGCACAGAAACCTGGGGATGTCTTGAGTACCCATCTCTTGGTTTTAGAGAAGCTCAACAATGTCTTAGTTGCAGAAATTCCTACCCTGTTTGGTGTTATGTGGGCCTTTATTGGTTCCTTTGTTTTTTCCCTTTAGGCATTTGCATGTGCTTGGGTTTTAGGATCTTCAGAGTGGGGTCAAGGTGAACCCTCTAAATTTTCATTTGGATGATGAATCTCCAAGTAATATACAGATGGTCGGTGGTGGTGCACATTCTTCAATTCAGAGCTCATTCATCTGTAAGGCTCTGCACATTTGTCTGTTATGTTTTCACGGTCAAGTTATTTTACATATATTCAAATCTGTAGCAAGGAGCATGATTTTAGTCATGAGATTACCGAGATTTGTTCAAGCTGGCATGGTAAAGCTGATTAAGCAAGCACAAAATTTCTTGCATCTTGGAAGTCAGCCTATGTTTTCACGAGCTAAGTGGGCAAATAAGGGACCACTTTTTAATTTGTTGTAGACACACTAAAATCTGATGACCGCGCTATATTTCACGCTTGACCCACACTCTTATTGACGATACAATGAATATTTAAACATAACCTCTCCAGTCCGCAGGCAATTAATAAGTAACCGGGGATGTGCATGGTATTACTGACGCGTTTCATGTTCCCTGGCTGCAGCTATATATCTGGCACACACAGCCATTTCTCCGGGCTCTGCTGCTGAAATCCAACCTCAATCCATCATTTCTCTTTGTGACTGCAGTGGCTGGGACGTGAGCACCTGTCTATGAAGCACATGGTGTTGGAATCGCCTCCTGCAGCAGAGCTTTATCCATCCTGCCTACACCCAGGCTTGTATTTCTTTGCTAAAACCTTCACTTTTCAGTCTCAGCGCAGTTAATAGCAGTGTCAGCACATGCTGCTCTTCCAGGCATCAAACTGTCTCTGTAATACTATTAAAGATCCTCTGTGATGCGTGTTGTAGACACTCTACAATTATTTCTTGTATTGTGAATATACTTCTGTCTGGCGTAATCCAGAGGAGCTGAAACAGTCACGTAACACATTTGCTGGTGTCTTTTTTGTTTGATATTACTGTACGAATGGGATGTTTGAAAAAACAAAAATGAGAATCTGTACTTTTTGGCAAATCCCAATGATTTCTGTGCCAATGATTTAGGCGATTTTAGTGACATGACTATGGACTTTGTACAGCGCTCCGTAATATGATGGCGCTATATAAATACTGTGTAATAATAATAATAATAATAGGCGCCGGTAATACAGGTATACTCCTGTAGCTATTCATTCATTATTGCTGATTAGGTTTAGGTTTCCCTAGAATTTTTTTAAAGCTGGGCGGGAAGAAGCTGTTGCCCCCTGTATTGTGACCCAACTTTTCATTAACCTCTCAAAAACAGCCAGGCGGTTACTGAAAAGTGCCAGGTGGTGCACCCAGCTAAAAAGGGTTGGGGGAGAACACTATTACTAGTGGGGTCATGGTTAGGATTTTATTGTGAGTTAGGGTGCAGATAAGGGTCTGTTTGAACCAGGGATTCCGTATATTTACTTCTGGTAGCTTAAGGGCAGTTAAGGGAAGGTAACCAGATGCTGGTGAAGTTGTCATTAGGTAGAAACTGCATTTTTTCGGTGCATTTAGCAAAGTCACAGTCCAGGTTAGACATACTCCGCCCCCCCCTTCTCTGCAACACAGATTCATGTAAGGCTTGGGGGGTTGTTGCAGATAACCAGCTCTGATAGCACAGAGCATAGGAGGGGAGGACACATTGCAGCTATTTAAGGCATTTTCTAGCAAAAGTAGTCATACCATGGTGGTACAAAACAATAGGAGATGGAAAAAAAGGTGTGATACTTAATAAACTCCAACCTCATATATAGTTTTAAGGACCGGGGATTTGGTACTGTAGCAAATGCTACCCCTTTTTTTTATCTTGCTCACCACTGTAAGTGATAAACAAAGCTGCTATGGCTGTTTTGCATGCGCTCATATATTTTCCAGCTGCTATGAATCGGAAGGTGAATCTCCCCGCGGCTTACAGCCCTGTACTTTTCTCAGTATGAGTAGGATGTGCGGACCTGCTCTTCTCCTCTCCATTGAGATGGAGAAGGAAGAAGGAGGTGAGCCTGACTGCGATGTTGGGTCACACACTCTGCAATTATCTCCTTCCCTGGACAAGCATGCATATGGCTGTAATTGCACCTTGTAGGCCCCCTCCTGCATGCAGATTGCATTCTGCATGGTTGCTCAGGCCCAGTCACCACCATTCAACCAGTACAGATCTTTCTGTAAGCTCGAATGAGTAAATTGTTTTATTTTAATGCTGTGTTTTTATCCCATCTGTAGCAAATTTTAAAGCTCAATTACATCTTTATACGTTTTGGCTGTGATATTCTCTACGCGTTTTGCAATTTCTCAGCTAGGTTTGAGGTTTTTTTTTTTTTTTTTTTTTTTAACACTTGCCATGGCTGTGACTCTTTAGCTTGGTCCACTTTAGAATGTACTGGCTGCCCTTATTGATCTATACATTTTTATAAACTCACTGAATTTTACAACTAATGAAAATAATTAAATACCTAATTTAGTAGTAAGTATTCAAACGGTATAAGTGCAGGTGTAATAGTAGTTTTCACGTCTGCCCAGTGTTGTGATTTTATACCCTGTTTTTATTTTTAGCCCATTCTTCCTGTGATGTTTTAGTGCTGCATGTTACTAGAGCTCTTCAGGTTATGCAATTTATCCGCTTTGTGTCAGATTCTGCTTCAGACGCTTGGCGAGCCGCTTCCCCCCTTTTGTCTCTGGGTAATTTGTATGTAGTCACCAACCACGCTGATTATAAGCAGCTCTCTCCACGGTTTACGGACGTGTCTGCGTGATTGTGCTCATTGTGGAAGCACAGCTGTGTGCCCCCTGGGGGACCCTGGCAAATAACAGGGTTAGGTGCAAAGCACTGCGTTATTACCCTCATCTTATGTTCAACGTCCAAATGAGATGTATGCTTCGTAAAACACTTGATGGCCAAATAGCAAAAAGTTAGGCAGAAGTCTGCTAAAACTTTTGTTTTCGTGTGGCATGCTGTGTGTTATGGATTCCTCTGGGGCTTGGAGACCTTGTGTCACTCTATCGCAAAATGTCACCTCGGTTCCAGTTTTGTCATCATGCAGGGAGCGATAACCCTTCCACTGCCAGTATCATAGCAGAACCTTTTCTGGATAGTCGATGACAATTTAAAAGATCTGTTGTAGAGTCCTATGTATTCTCACAGTATACATTGCCGCTGCTTCAGTTAACTGTAGAGAAAATATACAAAAAGCTTGAACAATAGCATTTATTTGTTACCATGAAGAGCAATGCAGCTTTTGTAAGGAGTACACACCAACATGTGTAGGGGGCTTTAGCCCTTCATCAGGGCTTTAAAGTGGACCTATCACTGAGAGATGCCATTGCTTAGCTCATTCTAAAGAATTCCAGTTGCCTGGATGTAAAGGTGATCATTTGGTTTCAATACTTTAGTCACTTGCCTGAAACAAATGTGCACCCATTTATGGCACAAGTAGCCGGACGCATGAGCTGCATGCCCATTCTGCATGCCCATGAGCTGCATGGATCAGTCATTCAAAAAAAATTTAGGCTGAGGATCAGAACACCAGCCAGACAAGCAGGATTTTAAGAGGAACCAGAATCTAGGAAGTCTCTCTTTATTGGTTGTCAGAGGAGGGGAGCAAAAGTTGAAAAGTTTATTGGATTAATAATAAATCTGTAGATTCAAATGATAAAATCAGCTTTCAGATGCTGGTTGATGTTTTTTATTTCCTAACAGAGCTTGTTAATTTAATTAAGCCTGTTAATAGAGAGATCGTATTGTTTTAGCCAACCCTAAAGCAATATTACATTTCCAGAAAACTGGGTGGGTGGAACGGCATTGAGGAACTGACAAGTCAGAGTGCTGTCATACATATAAACCTATGTGGTAGATAAGTGCCTAGTATTAAAAAAAAATAGTCAGAAAGGGATCTATAAATCAGGACAGATTTAAATCACAAAGAATCTTTATTGTCTCTTTCGGCAATAAAGCCCAGCCTGAACACGAATTTCTAAAGTGGAAATTTATTTCCTCTTTAAACATACACAAACTCAATGATGCTGATTCAGCCTTCCCAATGACCATTGTGGTCAGGTTGGAAGTTCTTAGATGTCCCATTAACATACAAACATGTCTATGTATAAAGTCAAGAATGGACAAAATTGAAAAATTCAGGAACCGGCATTTGAGGATCCATGGATTTCCCATTGGAGTAGAAAGGTTCTTCAAAAATTAGGTGCAGCTTCAATTGTTTTTGGCCTCTTCATTATCCTGGTGTTGTCCATCCTTGTGTGTTAGGTGCGCCAGTAGTTAGGAGATTCAACTTTTATATTCCGTATGCATTGTCCCAGTTTGACTAGCATGTCAATTTGAAGGATACAGTATAAGTTTTCCAGCAAGTTTTTAAAGGCATGCAGGGTGTTTTTGAAAAGTCAGAGCTTGTTATTTTTAAACTTTTGCCATGATGATGCCATGCTAGCTTTCACCTCCTTTCCTCCTACAGGTAATTAAAATGAATGAGGTAATGCCTCGGAATTCTTCAAAGTCTCGTTGAAACCGTTAGGCTCAGGCTCAAAGCAGTCTGGTGGTTCGGTTGCCATGGCACCTGTTAGACCTAAGAGGCGCTATAAAGTAACCTACTGTTTGAGAAAAAAAATTTAAATAACCAAGCACGCTAACAAGCAATGGCAAAACACAAGAGCAAAGTTGATATTTTGGCAGGGAGAGAGCAACATTTGGAAATATTTCTCCGTTAAATTTGTTATGAAGTTTTTGAGGTTTTAAAAAGTGTCCAGGGACAAGCAAGAAGCCAAAAGGGAAACCGGCCAAATTCCGGCTGAACATGTTGCTGCAGAAGAAAAAAAACAAAAAAACAGTCAATTAATTTAAAAAGCTGAACATTAATCTGTAGGCCGGATGGCTGGGCTACTCGCTATAATGCAAATATTTTCTCTCTTGTTGATTGATGGAGACAGAAAGGGATTGGAAAGGCAGGTGGGTGGTAGAACCACAGTACGGCTGAACTTAATTGAAGTGCGTTCGCTTAACTGTACGCGGAATAATGTATCCCTGTAAAATATACAAATCACATTAGCTGCTGTGGTTAGATATTTAAGGTAGCGTTACATTGATGTGATACGGTTATTGGGATAATTATGGAAGTCCGTCATTTCAGCTTTTTACTGAATGTGAGTGGCTGTATAAAGGTCAATTATTTACAGATGGTGTTTAAACCTACTCCCTCATCAGTCTACACATATAAACATGCACGCTGGGGTGGATTTGGATGCATCATGATCCATAACTGCCCCTTTTATGTTTGTGTCCCACTGGGAAGTTTATCCTTTTGTTCATATCTCAGGGACACAAAATGAAGGAAGTGGAAATTTAGGTGGAATGGGTTTCCCTTTACTTTCTGTCCAAGTAACGAACTACATTTATGAAGTGGTAATAACTTTTTGTTTTGGGGCAGTGATCAGGAGGACCATTTTAGACCTGAGGTAAACAACAGCCTTCTGCTGCAGGCTCAACTATGGTCCCAATTGAATGGGAGCAGTTGGCAACCAGTTTTGTGCACGCGGGTATGGCAGATCACCTACACATGCATGAAATAGGCCAAGGTCCTTGGCAGGATGCAGAGGGCTTATTGCAACTGAACAAGTTTAGTCCAGGAAGAAAAACCCATCTTCCCCATGCATTAATGGTTCTGGTGTTTCTGGGATAGGAGTTGGGCTGGGTGCAGAATTTGTAACCACGCCAGGAGTTCAACTAAATACTGATATCACTATATTCTTTTCTTTCTGTGTCCAGAGTTTTTCTTTAATATTTTACCATAGCCTTACTCTCTTCACCCGTATTTTTTTCCTTTGTCCTTTTAGAGGATTGCGTTTTTTAATATGGATAGTGCGCCAGGAACAGCGAACGCGCCTGTGAGTAATCATCGCAAAAACCTAAAAACAATCCTTTGCCCCCCCCTTCTGTCTGCTCTTGGCAGACTGCTCAGGCCCCGCTGCCAGCACCACACTCGCTCCACGCCCTCCAAAATGGGGACTCGGGCTCCCTAGCGATTTCCTCGTCTGTGATAAAACACATTCGCCATCTGTACTTCAGGTTTCCATTCTTAAATGGGTATTGTGAAACCCATTTAGCTGACTAACTGGTACATTAAAACAATTGTAAAAGCCATGCATACCTCCCCGCTGACTGTAAGACGCATTCCATTTCAAGGCAAAGTCTCCCCCCACCCACTAGGTAAGTGGCAGAGCACAGTACAACCTGCTTCTATTGTACTGAATGATATCGCTTAGGCATAAAAAAGGAATTATCTTTTTGATTTAAAAGGAGAAATGAAATGAAAACTGAAATTCCAGCCACAGAAATATATATACAATCAATAAGTACTAATAATATCCATGGTCACTGTATTACCTCCTTTTTCATGTGCAGCCCAGAAGCTCCTTAAACTTGGTGCGTTCAAAAATTAGTTCCTAGTAACACACTCCTCCTTTCTTGCTCTGCTG
>NC_092865.1:49954134-49957216 GCF_032062135.1 Pyxicephalus adspersus | reverse complement strand
TTCCGGCACAGAGCCCTGGATTGGAAAAGTAGACAGCATCATTTTAATAAGAAAAGGGAATTTCATGGCATTTGCCAGCAAGGGTAAAAGACTGTAAAAAGTTTAAAAAGGTGAAACCTTATTAAGGCTAAATTATATTTTGAATCATGTGCTGCCAATAGCATTAATATGAATGGTCTGTTAGTTCCTCTTTGGTTAAGAAGCCTCCTATCCCATGACCGCATTTCAAGCACTGGTGACTACTCCTTTATTTTCCAAATCACAAAAATAAAGGTGCCTTTGTCTCCTTCTCTCTCTCTCTCTCTCTCTCTCTCTCTTTTTTTTTTCTTTCTTTTTTTTTTATTCTCTCTTGCTCCCCCCCCACCCCACTCTTATTTTTCCTTTATGCGTGAACACTTCCGTTATGCTCCAAATAGGCCCTGGAGGAGTCATAAGACAAGAATTATCACATTACATGGGCGTTTTTATGTGTTTTTTAAACCTGCTCTCCTAATTATAAATAATGACGGCGATATGAATTGTATGGATGATGAAGCGCAATCCTGCCGTCTCAGAACTGGGGCTGCTTTAACCTTGCAGCGGTAATTATCCTCATTTAGAGAGCCGCGTTCTTTTTAGTTTTTACATCAGGTATGAAAATGCGAATTTAAGTTTCAATACTTTGTCTTATTGTTGTTAAGGGACGGATGATTTTGTTAAACAAATTGGTGTTTAATAATTCTCTATGGTAATAGCAGGATATTCATGATTGCTTTATCTGTGTTTTCGGTAGGGTTTAAAATTTAAAGGGAAACTCCACGAGATGGTGCAAGGTGTGCAAAACGCGTACATGATCGCTGCCCATTTTGTACACTTTATTAAAGACCAACCTGAAGGCTGATCAATGCACAAATGAAATAGATTCATGTTAACAGCTATATCTATATAAACTTATAAAAAAAATGAATAATGCCCCTTCATCAGGCAGTATTCCCCCAGCTTTCTTTTGCTGGGTGCACTACCTGGCAACTATTGGGTCAGTAAGAGCAATGGACATTCGGAATATTATACAATAGAAATAGAATAGAATACTATAGAAAAATGGGACATACTTAGGGCAATAGGGGGGCATTAGAAAGTTGTAACAAAGTATAGGGGGGCACTAGAAAGCTGGCAGAACCATAGGGTTACTGGACATCTATGGCACAAACAATTGGGAGCACTAAATGTGTCATGTGTTGCCCTGTCCACTTTTTGACCACCTAGCTACAGCTTTTTCCCACTCAGCTGAAAAAAAAATTAGGCGGAGAACACTTAGGGGTATTTAGTCGAATTACTGCTCCAGATGCTACTTAGATCAAAACTAAATACTCCGATTATCTGATTACTTCTGGGGAACCCAGTCATTACTCTAACACAAAGCTACCTTTCGACCGCCTGGGAGAAATATTCCCAACTTGAGACGCGACAAAGAACGTTTGCCACCTTGAGATCCCCACACCCAAAAGTGAATACTTTTCACATTTGAGTGTCGCTACAGTTGGTGTATTAGCTATCGCCACCCCATTTTCTAAGCTCTGATGGTTGTTGGGTTAGGATATGTAGTTCCAGAAAATGACAACACCCATGCTTCAATGAGCGCTCACTTCCCATAGCCATTCATCGCTGTAAGAGTTAGGAAACGATAGATGTAAAATGCCGGTAATCAGCTGTTTAGTTCTTGAAGATGAGAACGCCACATTCTCTTTAAAGTCAAGGTTAAAGGGAAAAGCAATCTCGCATATCTCACATATTTTTTTTTTTTCACTGTTTTCATCTGACTAGAATTTGAATTATATTTGTCACTTACGACTTTCAAAAACCTCTTCTTCTGATTTTACAGGTTCTTTCATTTTCTACCGTCATTTGTGCGTGGGGCATGCATCCTACGCCCATCCACCTTTTCATCTTTACTAAGATGCAATAGATATCCAAACTGTCATAATTTACAGACTTCTGTTGTATTCTTTGCTTTTTCTTTAGCTGGTGACATCCCTCTGAATTCCGTTTTTTTTTTTATGAGGCTGGCGCTAGCTGATCGGAAGAGAATGATTAGGGCAGTTGATAAGAGGTCATGTGACCTATTTCTAGAGCTGACAAGGGTCTTGTGCATTAACACTATGTGAATTGAGCTTAACAGCTGCTGATTGCTTATACCTAAATGTGTCATCCAAGCTTCAATTTGTGCATGGAGCATGCTTGTTAAAATACAATTATTTTTATTTATTTATGAAAGTATCCTTCCTTATATTCTGCTCATTTTCCAGTAAATGATTATGACCACCTTTGTTGAAACTATTGCATGTACAGCATTCCACCAACCGATCACTGAGAATTCCATTGGACAGAATGCTGCAGGAGCCTCCCACATGTCCCCTCCTTTCTCCAGAGAACTGAACAGCACTGTGTGCGCGCGGTTCATATGGACTGGTTACCTTGAGACAACAAAAACACTTTCCTTTGCCCTGGCTTTCTTAATTGAGGCCTAACTCCTTCCACGTCTAAACCTTTGTTTCTGTCCAAAGACTATTAATTTGCAGAGATTGTTTTCTCCTTGTGTCTGGAAGTTCAGGGCATTCCCTGTAACCAACATGTGGCAAATGATAATTAAACTTTTAATTACTCCGGCCAGATGAGTAGCGTAATTACTGTCCTTTACAGGAGACTTTAAACCAATTGGCGGCTACCAGCGACTCTTGATGTATTCGATTTGGAGATGTGGGACGTTGTTTTACCGAGGTTTAATAAAATGAGTTTACATCTGGTACATGATATTACTGTCGCAGTTAGCACAGAGAATGTTCTGTGTTCCGCTCATGATCTCTGCTCTGGGAAAACACAGGCGGAATGATGGAAAGCTTGCCACCGCAATAATGAAAGGAGAAACAGCGGTGGTGAAGTATACCTGTCGTCGATACACAGCCCAGGTAGATGTCAGTGGCTATTGTAAAAGCATTAAAGAGCTCAAGAGAGCTATGAAAAAAATATCACAATGAAATTGATGCATGTTACAAATCTATAAGCTGGTAGCAGAAATTTACAGGTCGTGCCGTTGTGCATTTAG
>NC_092865.1:49951449-49953453 GCF_032062135.1 Pyxicephalus adspersus | reverse complement strand
TATATATAAAACAGATGTGTATCTTTTTCCAATATTCCAACCTGCAATGCAGGACCCGCATCAAATCCTGATATAATATAGACAGCAGAGGACGGTTATTGGGTCATTAAATGCCAAGATTCAAGGAAGAATACGAGTTCTCCTTCTACTAGAAGGTCCTAAGGAGCTCAGAACAATCAATATTCTCATTAAATTAGAGGAAAAAGTCTTCTGTTGCCACCAGAGACCGCAGAGGTACATAAGTGAGTTAGGAATGTCATCCACAATGTATCTTGCAACAAAGCCTCCACCTCAAAACACACACGCCTTTCTCTAAGGAATTTTTTCAAGGACTTAAATCCCTAAGTCAGCAGAAAAAAGGGGAATATATTAATAAGACAAAGCCACAACTTCCTGTTTTTTTTCTTTGTGAATTGTAACATCTGTCGTGTATCCCCTATAGAACAATAGATCTGAGTGTTGGAATCTCGGAGCTCTAGCTGAACCATGGCCACTTGGGTGGTTTAAATAACCTTGGAGGGAACACTATGCTCTTCTAGCAGACTGTGCAGGGTAGTTGGTGGTGAATTAGGAAATACAATAGTTTTATGCAATTACTGAATCATTGTTGGGAGATCATGGCAGATTTATAGCGTTCTGTACGGAAGAGATAGTCTGTTCTTGTAAATCTTCATCAACAATGCATGTGAAGGAAGCGCAAGCATGGTTGCACATTCCCTCAGATCATCAGAGTAAGCAAATGTGAATCCAGAATTACTTTGTGCATCGTAAACAATTGCATTTTTCAAACAAAATAGTTTGATTTTTTTTTTTTTATTATTTTGATGATGCCTATGAATTGCCGCATATTTGCAGCCTCTTCTTCAACATGCATTGGTATTTTTTGGGTCTTCTTTGAAAGCTTATGTGACAACAAAGGGCTGCTGCTAGGCAGAGGCAGAATGTTGTCATATTGTAATAGGAAGTGCCTGAACAAAGACCACAAAGGCAGGATCACCTTTGTAATATTTTACCAATGGCAACCCCCAGCACTTTCTATGCGTTTACTGAACATTTCTAGGTTGCAGTGACAGATCCTGGTCATGTGATCATACCAAAGTCATTCTAAAAGTTCTGCAAGGGTTCTAGAATGGTCAATCTAAGCATCTGTGAGACATAGGCAGGTAAGTATCTGCAGCAAAGCATTCTTAATCCTTTGCAATTGTATTGTTGAACTGGAAAAGATTTTTTTTAAATCTTTTTGTGTAGATTGTTAGCACCTTTGGCCAGAAATATGAGCCAACGATTTTGCGTCCTCCAGGTTGTGGAATTTGGCAAAGGCGAAGGAGTGAAACAAATCTTAAGTTTCACTTTGAGTTTATTAAACTTGCTGAATCTTCTAAGCCCCTGGTAAAAACGTTCTCACACTCACCAGTGACCCCCCTCCCCTCCTCACCTTTTCATCTTGAAATTTTCAAACCACAAAGCAATAAATCGCAGACCACCTCACTGGTACAAAAAGGTAATTCTGAAACTAGCAGTGTGAAAAGGGTGTTCTAGGTTGGAGGCCAATTTGAATCTGAAACTGACGACCGCCATGGGAGGGATCCTGTAAGCGGAATGTTTAACTTTTTTAAATATTAACAATTTTTAAAGATCCCACCCCTGAAAAAATGTTGGGAAAGAGGCACAAATACCAAAAAAAAATTTGGTGTATTGCGAAGAAGGTTTTGGAAAGGCATTGCCTGGCTTGTCATCTACAGCAATCCAAAAAAAGAAAGACGCCTTTATCATTCTGTTTAGATTTTCAGAGGTTGAGATGATTTCATCAGTTTGCTGCAAGCAGCTAAAAGCAATCACTCAGTCTCTTTATTAATATTATTATCATTACACAATATTTATATAGCGCCAACATATTATGCAGCACTGTACAAAGTCCATAGTCATGTCACTAGCTGTCCGTCAAAGGGGCTCACAATCTAATGTCGCTACCATAGTCATATGTCTTTAATACAGTCTAAAGAC
>NC_092865.1:49832761-49951024 GCF_032062135.1 Pyxicephalus adspersus | reverse complement strand
TAGCCGATTGCATTTATTCCTTGTAATATAGGCCAAGCATACGCTCCAGATTCACGTAGACTTCAGTAAGATCCTATAATCTATACCTGGATTGAGATCAGTAGAAAGTCTCCTTTTAGCTCCATGCTTCCTCCCCCAGCTCCGTCCCATACTGCGGGCTCATGGAATTCCACTCCAGGCCACCACTGGCAATGAATTTGTCTCAGCTCGAACGAGCGCGATTTGGCCAATGATCGAAATGATAATTGAGATTTTTGCTTGGTATAACTAAACAATATGAAGCAGGCTGAGAGCCATAAAGAGTTTGAAGGGCAGAGCAATCAATGGCTCACACACACTGTCTGTGGAGACAGAAAATGCTGAGAGTAGCTGCTGGCGGGCAGGAAGCCAGCTTAGATTGTAAGCTCCTGTGGGAGCCAATCTCTGCCTTGCTGTGTAGTAAATCTGTAGGCTGATATGTTTCGCTTTCTTGTACGAATTGTCTTGTCAAAGGTGCTTCTCAAACAAAAAAAAAAAATGTTTCTTGAAGAATAAAATTTTGTGTGTGTGTTCTGCATAGTTGCCAACTTCAATTCTGAGGCTTACCCCCTTGTGTTTTGTAGATTTGCCTTTGAGAGAGTTCCAGGTTTTCTCAATTGACCGACCTTTTTGAAGAATACCTTTTTGTTTGCTTTCCTACCACATTCTTCTTGCAGCAATGGGGTCCTTTTTAGGTATTCATAGAGTTGGTATGTTCTCTCATGTTTGCATAGGTTTCCTCCCACATCCCTTGGCTATGGATATTAGCTTATAACTACAGTAGGGATTGTACCTTTATTGGTTAATGACTGACTATGGGCTCTTTTGCCCTTTTACACTGGTGCTATTTTTATTGTGAATTGCTTTAATGCAAATGTGTTCCTATTGAAAAGCTGCTAGATCACCCGAGTGCATGAAAAACATACCTTACTTTTTTTTTATTTTAACAGTGCACCTTGGTGTTCTCCCCAGCTCCTTTTAGCCGAGTGCACCACCAGACACTTTTTATTAGCTATACTGCACCTTACCACACCTCAATAAGCCAGATGCATTTTCATATTACTATGTATGGGCATGGGTGCCATTTAAATGAACAATCCTCTTACTAGGCAAAAGGCCACATGGTCTTGGTTGGGGGGAGAATGGTGGTGGTCTCTTTTTTATTATTGACAATGCAGTTCTCCACTTTATCATTTAGGGGTCAAGTAGACGTCCATCCTTTCCTTTATCATGCAGGTGGTTGTGGAGACTGCCCATTGTAATTATACATCTATATTGGTATATGGGAAGGGGGCAATCATTGGGCTAAGTTTCTATTTGCATGGATCTGCATGAACGATTTGAGGTGTTTGGGCTCCCTATGGCTCGGTAGCTTTGGAGAAGCCTTTGCGAGATCACCCATGTTGTGCTCCTTTTATCCCCAGAGCAAAGTTCTGTTCTCTCTGCTATTGATGAAACACAACTCATCCCCTTAACAAAACAGCAATTTAACAAGCCAGTGACTGTACAGCCAGGGAGATGTATCACATTATCTACCCTTTCTTGGCAGATAAGTGCATAGCATTGTGTGTTATCATTTAATATCGACCTTGTTCGGAATTTGGAGCTCATACACTGGAGCAGAGAGAGCCCAGGAATAGGTCTGCGGCTGTTTCGTAATACCAGCAAACAATGGATCCTCTCAGCACAAAGCCCCGGGCCTTGAGCTCATTCCCAGGTCAGGATGAAGGAGAGCCCGGGGTCTGTTCCAAACTCAGAACAACATACAAATATTTTCTGAAGGTCCCAGGAGGTTCTGCTTATATAAGACATTAACCCTCTCTGTCTTCCTAAATTAGGATCACATTTAAAGGCAAATTATAAGCAAACAGCAAATTATTTTAAAAAGGTAAAAATTGTCATTGGACAAAGCGTAGCCAAGCAGCGTTATTGTACAGAGATAAGTGGCCATAATGAATAGCCCATTAACAGCTAATATTCAGAGTTTTGCTGCAATATTCATCTAGAATCCAGAGATTTTCTGCCACTAGGTGCCCTAAGTCAGATAGCTGTCTTCATTCAGCTTGCTTACTAGAAGCCCAGGTCATCTTGGACCAGCTTCAGCCTAAGGACTGGACAGTAAAAGAAGAAGTAACAGTGATGAACTCATCTCACTGTCACTCTGCTCTTGCCCTCCAGCATTTTACTGCCACTTTTTTTGCTACTTCTTCCTTTGCGCTCCAGCTCTTCTATACAAGTAATGCAAGCGGCAAAACTGGTCACATTCAAGCTGAAAGAATGGTTTGTATTTAGGAATTACTTTTATGGATAAATTATTGAGCACTGAATTTTGTGTCTGGAACAATATTTTACCTCATAGGTCGCCTAAAGAAGATTTTTTTTGAGCAGGGTATTCCTTTAGGACTTTGCAGGACTTTCCCTATTAAAGCCCTGAGTACCCCAGTCTGCCCCAACCCCACACGGGAATCCTCCAGCCCAGCAAGAAAGAGTTAAGCCTTGGAGTTTCTCCTATAACGTCCCGTCGTTTAGCGCACTCATTTCTATTTAATAAAGATTAATATAAATAGGATTTCCACATTTGGACCCGTTGTGGCCGCCAGCGAGAGAATATTGGGATTTTAATTATATCCGCATAATAAAGCGGAAACACGGAGATACTTAATCTAAATCAATGTTCATGAGAGCAGCAAACGTGCAGCATATCCCAGCCACTGACAGTTCCTGACACTGTAATGTGAGCAGGAGAGAAATCACTAATATTAATGGAGCAGGCGGCGGGACTCTCTTTGCACTCAACGTCTGCTTGCCGCCTATCACAGGGCCTTCTAACCCTCTGTGTGCTGTTGATGTTAGATGCCACCATGGAGGGGTAGAGGGCAGCCATGTAATATGACTTTATTATTGTCTGGGCTTAAATTGTGCAGAATAAGGTATTTTATTTTTCCTTTGTAGCAAATCTTGCATACAGCTTAAGTATAGAAAAATTAAAACTGATGTGTTAATACTTTTGACATTTTTTGATTTTGTCTAAGTGCTAGCTATAGGTGGCTGTCATTTAAAGCTGTTTGCTTTAAATACCTCATTCTCCATACTGCTTATGAAAATTGGGACTCCAACCAATCATACTTACATCTGCGCTGGAAAACTGAAATCTGATTTGTTCTTACAGACAACAGACTTTTTTTTGTCCTCCGGTTTTTATAAATCACCATTTCTTTTTCTGCAGAGACCACTGACCTCATGTCACCTTTCGCTTTGTTTAGATTATTGAACATATTTACAGCTCGGGGCTGTCGGGGGATATTTTGCTGCTTTGTGCATCTTGAAACGCTGTGAGCGACTAAAAGCCTGTTGATCGTTAATATTTCCAGAAGCCAACATAATGCTTGCCTGAAACCCAACCTGTTACTTTGCTCTGCGGTGCTGAACTGAAGACCTTATGGATATTCTGGATGGTGATGATAATCAAGAACTAGATAGAATGTACAGCCTGTATCCACCTTTATTAACCTTTTTACCCCAGAAGAACCCTTGAAATATTTTTGAGGTCTTGGTAAACTTTTGCTAATATTTGGAGATTAATAAGAAAATATCCACCCCCTACAGTGGTGGTCAGACGACACCATTGGATGGGTGGTCAGTTGTTCACAGCTCAGGAAGCCACTAGGAAAATCATGAGGTACCCTGGAGTTTTATGGCTGGATGAAAACCAATATTATGCATTTAGAAGCACTTTGCTTCCAGATTTGCTTGGATAGCTTTAGTCTATGCTAGGGCTTCTCAACCAGGATTCCTCCAGAAGATGATAGGTGCTCCTTGAGTATTGTTAGGTCAATTTATCTGTCACCGATGATTTATTTAGGTGTCTGCAAGGGTGAAGTTTTTCCCCAGCCCCTTTTAGCTGGGCACAGCATACAACACTTTTCAGGAACAATGTGGCTGTTTTTGGGTGGGTACTAAAAAGTTGGGTCACAATACAGGGCCACCACCCACCTACAGCTTCTTCCCGCTCAGCTTAAAAAAAATAAAATTAGGGGGGTCCTTGACAGCATCGGTGAACCTTCTTCAAGCTATAATACAAACACAATGTGACCTTGAACAAGGACCTTGGATGTAGTTACTTGTCCCTTGTTCTCTATTCAGCTAGGGAACCCCAAAACACACTGCATTAAATAAATGCCACCTCCCTTTATTAGGTTGCAGTAATAAAAGCGCCAACTGCTTGTGAATATCCACAGACCGGCACCATATGGCTTGAGGTACGGCAAAGGAATCCTTTTTTATTCCAGAATACATATGTGTGGATACTGGGAATTTGTTATGTAGGATAATTGCTTTGATCAGAGAAGAATCGAAGACTTCTTTTTAATTGACATCTGTTGGGTTGCAGAAGTTGCTGTCCATTTCTGGCTGCCAATGACGCACCAGGGAAGGAGGATCTATGTTCTCATGCGAGGTGTTGCTGTGATGTTCCACCTGTTGTCCGACGCGTAGCCCAAGGCACCGATATGCAAATGAAAAGGCAGCATATGCCACTGAATTGCAGTAAATAGAAAGTAAACCCTACTATCCAACATCAAAAAGCGCCAACTGATTACAAAACATTTCTATGTTTACCGTAAAGATGTTTTTGTATGTTACTGGATGTGCGTTTGACATTTTCATCCAGTATTTACTTACGAATGTTGATAGCAATTTGTGCAGAAGTACGATCATTAAATATATGCTTGCAGCTTTATAAGTAATGGGGGATATGTAAACTGCTCATTGATCCCACAGGGTCATCGTGCGCCTCATCAGGGTTGCTAGTGCTGAATAAATCAATTGGATGCACTCATCTGTTTAACCGAGGCATTGTCAGCTGGCTCAGTCTTTGAGCCCCCCAATAAAGTACATCTTAACCCAATCGCTAAAATGGCAAATAACTCTTACTCTGAGATTTTAAAAGACATTTTCTTTATTTTAAACTCTTCAAATTTCATTTAACTGATGCCTAATGGTGCTCCAAAGAACCAACATATTCAGTTTCTTCTAGTTATAGGGTGGCAATGCTTTAGTTTTTCATACATATGTGATTTCTGCTGTCAACCTATCATATGGGCTTCTCTTGAGGAAAAATAAGTGGCACTTTAAACAAGAGTTTCACAGGCATGATCTGGGGTTGAAACTCTTATTAAAGCTGAACATTATTGCACTACGGGCAGGAGATATCCCTTCTGCAAAAATCCCTCCTCTGTGTTTAACCTAGAATTTTTTCAAACTGGGTGGGAAGAAATTTTAGGTGGGTGGTAGCCCCTGTATTGTGATCTAGTTATTCAATAACCACTCAAAAACAGCCGGTGGTTCCTGAAAACTGCCGGGTAGTGTGCCCGGCTAAATAGGGCTGGGGAGAACTGTTCTCCTACATGCCTATATGCTCTGGGTATCTGACAAAAAAGCTGAGCTGCAGATACCTGGCAATCCGGTGTTTCACTGCACATGCTAGGAATTATTGAACACCCAGTAGTTAGGTCATCTTGGTCCAGCAAATTAATATGGACCAAGATATTCTCTAGGAAGAGCAAAAGGAGGAAGATGGCAGTGCCTTGAGACGGAACAGAGCATGTGCTTATAGCGGGTTTACTTCCGCTTTAACAAATACCATTCAGTCATCACTGCGTTGTATATAGACAAGCAGTGGCTGCATCAACTTTCGTATTTCAGAATATAAATTGTGTCTAAATTTTTAGGAATCGTAGTCCTAAAAGTAAAAACTCCTATTGAGATTGTGGCCCAAGACTCGCCAGGAGTGCAGTCTAAGTAACATAACCTTCCATTATCTGATGACACAATTCTTTTAGTCATCTACTTTCACACAATTTGTAGATGCCACAGTCTGCCGCTCTCTCACGGATTCCAGCAAGGTATGCAATAAACCTTACACTTTGCTATTTTGGGTCATTGTTTATAAAATTCCTCCGTCTCCGATAAATCCAAGCAAACAGACTTAAAAATGTTGGCTCTGCGGCTGTCAGTTCCCAGAGCTGGTTTGAATCTGTTAAACGTCTACAACTGTTTTATAAATAAGGTTGTAAGAGCCAGGCTTCGACTTGCATCAGATGAACCAAAACACACTCCATCAGAACAATGCTAGCCCCCCGGACTGACAGTCACCTTCGAAAATCACAGTGCATTCATCAGCTAATATATAGTGCCCTCATTTTCCCTCCGAGTCACAAAGCTTTCTTGGCTAGCGGTTGGAGAGGATAAACACCCAGCATATGCAAATCAGAATTTTAAACTTGGACTCCTATTCACAATGTGTCAAATGTGCAGCAAATGTGTATTTTCCAAATAATTAGTGGTGAATCATTGCTACAATCAGGGAAAAAAAAACCCAGGAAAAAAAAATTTCCTTTTGACTTTTCGATTCAAAAATGGCAAACATTTGAAAGCAAATTGGTACATAGCAAAATTGTAAAACTTGATATTTTGATGGAATCTATCATCACCCTCTGTGTTTTTGAAAATGATCCAAATTATATATTTTAATTAATATTATTACACAGTATTTAAATAGCGCCGTCATATTAAGCAGCGCTGTACATAGTCATAGTTAAAAGTCCTTAGTCATGTCACCATCTGTCCCTCAAAAGAGGCTCACAATCTAATGTTCATATGTTAGTAATATGTCTTTGATACAGTCTAAGACCAATTGTTTTTTGGTGGGAGACGCCAATTAACCTAACTGCATGTTTTTGGAATGTGGGAGGAAACCGGAATACCTGATGGAAACCCACGCAACTCCAAAAAGAATGTCCTGGCCGAGATTCGAACCTGGAACCTAGCACTGTAAAGGCCAGAGTACTAACCTCTGAGCCACCGTGCTACCCATTACTTGTTGATTCTGCCAACAAAAGAACTTGTAATAAACTCCCAAGTTTATTAATAATATTATTACTCAGTATTTATATAGCGCCATCATATTATGCAGCGCTGTACAAAGCTAACTGTCCCTCAAAGGAGCTCACAATTTAATGTCCCTACCATAGTAAAGTGTCATTAATGTAGTCAAGGTCTTAGGTCAATTTTGGGGGGAAGCAAGTCAACCTTACTGCATGTTTTTTTGGGATGTTGGAGGAAACCGGAGTACCCGGAGGAAACCCACGCAGACACGGGGAAACCTGCAAACTCCATGCAGATTGTGTCCTGGCTGAAATTTGAATCTAGCGCTGCAAAGGCCGGAGTGCTAACCACTGAAGCTTTTGTAGCATTGCCATCCTTCCAGATGCTTTGCCCCCAGCTGTTTGTAAGAACATCATCAGTGGGGGCATCTCTTAGGTATCACAAATCATTAACAGCAACCAACCAATCAGAATTTTTTTTTTTTGCTTATTTTCAAATTTCAAAGAGATAAACTTATTCTTTTTGCAGTACGGCGCGGCCCTTGTCCATTTCTTCGCTTGCTCCTCCTCTTGCTCTAGTTGCACCGAAACACTTCTTGCTGTAAAGCTTAGCAAATCAATATTCGGCTGTGCTAAGCTCGCCTGACAAGGGCTGATCTCTAGGGATTAATGCACTTACTCCTTCCTCTAAGAGCTTATGTGGATGTACTTATAGTAGTCAGCGGACGATAGTGAGGCCTTGTCTTGTGTCACTTTCTTCCAGTGCCAGCGCCATTCTAGATAATGCCGACATATAGATTTTTTTTTTCTCAGGGCTTAAAAGGCATTAATACCAGGACGGTTGAAACTTCTAGTTCCCCCACTCAATTTTTTTGATCTTACATAGCTAACTTTTCAGTATTTATTAAACTTTAGCTATATAATAAAGAAAATGAAAGTTAACTGGTCATGGAGTTTAATCCTTCCTTGGAATTCTGTTTTTTTGCCCTATTGAGCCATAGATACCATTTGATGCTTCCCAAGTTTTAGTTTCCTCCAGAGAACAGTGGACTTTTTTGTTGCGGCTCATTGGCTCTGTCTGTGATTCTCCCTGCCATCAAATAGTCAGATTTTGACCTATTTAAAATTGAAAGAAAGCGACGAGCAATCACACTAATTTATATGAATGTAAAGGATGCATTTTTATTTCATCATTGTGGATCACACATTACTTTTTTCCTTAGAGTTTAAAGCCACTTTGGACAACAAAAACAGCTACATCTCCTCAGACTTAAATAAGCTTTGGCTTTTTTACTATTCAGATTCCCATTGAGCCCCAAGGAAGAGTGTGTGACCTCTGAAATGTGTTTGGTGTTTTGGCATCCTTTGGCAGCCTATCTTCTCTCTGTCTGAGAACCATACTTGTGGTTTACATGTGATTTAGGTTGCCTCGTCTAGATAGCTTGGTAGATATTAATTTTCTGATACTGTTGTATTTTGAATCATTGGAATGTTCCAACCCCCTTTTCCTATGTTTGTTGTTTTACAGATTTTGACCTGCGGCAAATTTTGTCTTGGATGTCCTTAAAATTCTAGTTACAGAATGAAAAATAAGATATAATTTTCCCCCTAAATACATCTCAAAACCGTTCCCAAAATACAAAGCTTTCCTTATTTCCAGTTTTTGCTGCTTAGAATTTGTTCTTGCGAATGTTGAAAGAATGTAAAGCCGTATTGTTCGTTCTGGCTTTTATGTTGTCTGCATAAAGAAAATTTAACTTTTTACAAGGGGGATAAAAAATAAGCGCCCTTTGAACAGAAACCCCTTTTAGAGTTCTTCTTGGCGTTGCTTCGGTAAACAGTTTATAAAAGAATCATGGGGGGCACACAGCTCAGTCTTGTGATGTCTGCGGAATGCGGGAAGTACGCCGCTGGCCAGAGCGGTCAGCCCAGGGAAAAAAGGTGTTACCCCTTGCTCTTTTTTTTGGCTTCCTCTCTTTATTTATCTCCTGCTGGCCAGACCTCATGACAGCAGCTGTTCAAAGAAATTCCATCTGTCCCATGGCTTGTGATAAACATTTGCTCAACAGCTGCCCCACAACTGGCTGTGTGACTGGCTGTCATACCCGTAGCCAAACTGTCTGGGCTCGATTCTTTCAGCCCCTCACTTGGCCAACAGGCGCGTTTTCGATGTAGCTAAAGTGCCAATGGGCATTAACTAAGGGTCAGTGGTATTTAGAATTGACATTTCTTTTTTGGACCTTCAACAATGCAACAAAACAAAATAGTTGATGGGCCATGGCATTAAAAAAAGGGGGAAGGAGAAGTGACTTTGTCATTACTACTCAGCTCCTTACACACACATTATTCCATCATTTCAAGTGATTGGACAAAAAAAAATCCAATCAGATTAGTGATTGTTTAGGGGGAGAATGTGACTGTATTGGGAAAGATTTTAGGTCTCTATGAATAATTCTGCTTTATCCGACTGCAAGATTGTAATTTTGCAGCAATTCACAAGGTGAGAGGTTGCAGCAGGACCTGATCTGGGGTGTTAATTTGGAATATGACCTCGGTTTCTTTTTACCCGCTATGGTCTGGCTGGTAGAAAAAGGAATTATTGCCTTTGCTAAAGAAAGCTGGCAATTTTTTTTTTACTCTCAGCAAAGGTAGCCCATAGAGTGTGGCACATGTGGTCCTAATGGTTTTGCCCATTGCATATTTTTAGGCTCTGTCGATTGGTACACTTCACCTCACATTTTTCCCTTCCTTAATTTGTCAAACACATCGCTATAATTTAGAGTTCTCAAAACAACATAAACATGTTACAGGTCTGCCTTTTCCACCCATAAAATGGCTCTCTGAATTTTAGAGGTGGAATAAAAGTGCAGGGGGAGAATAAGCTAACTTCTTTTTTATTAAACATCTCATTTAAAAAAAAAAAATGTATGCGTAGTGGAGGATTTACAAAGAAACATGTGGTGGAGATGATGTCCACTGAAGGGAGAAAAGAATTACATGGAAAACAAATAAGGTTTTGGCCAAGTAGCTGACACGCAAGGCCCCTCTCTCTTGTGCTTTTCTGCGGCTGCGATCGGCCCGGAGAACATTGAAGGGTTTTTCTGAAAAGGTTGCCGCGTGTGTTTGAGGCAGATAAGCCCCTGGCTTTGAAGTGTGGCCATGTCGAGCGCCCGCTCCTGTTGCTGCTGCCAGTCACAGGGAATTAATCGCCTCTGCCGAGAGATAAGGGTGCAGAGTTTTCTCAAAAAGTCGGGCAGGAGGGGCAGGAAGACCCCAGCACCCCCCCATTTTATTCTTTTGCATTTTGTTTTTGCGGACACTATCTTCTGTATTATTGTCTGAGGATTGATATACCAAAATGTCCATGTAAGATTTAATTTTGGCATCTTGAATCTTTTGAACTCTTGAACAATATACCCTGGGAGTTCTGCTTTGTTCAGGCACTTTGTTATGGGGTGACAATTGTGCCCCCCCCCCCCCCCATTTGATCACCCATCACTGGTGCCCTAAAGGAGCTTCCAAATAGCCATGTTGGCCTATATTGCATGGGCATGGTCTTCTGTTGTCACTCTAAGCAGGCTGGTACTGATGGAAGAAAATGTTTAAAAACATAAAACTTGATACAGGAATGTTATCTACATGTTTAGATTTATTTTAAAGAATATGCAAAGACAACATTGTCTGGTCTTTATTTTTTCAACAAGAAGACACAAAGTATGGAAAAATACAAAATGAATGCATTGGTGATCTATTTACAGACAGACCTGATCTCCACTGTATAAGGACTTATGGAGAATGATTTGATTGTTGCTTTTTCCATTGGAGATAATGAATCAGTGGTGGTCTTTAGACGTCAAGTTCGCCTTTTTTGCAGCAATCACTACCTTTTCAATGCCAAGGTTATGGTCAATGCGCGATGCTTCCAAATATAATGGTCACCTTTTCAAAAGAATGGATTTTGATTGCCACTTGTATGTTGATCCATTGACCATATAAATGGGCAATAGGATTTAAAAAAGTGCAGAATTTAAAAGAAATGATCTGTCCCCTGACTCAATTAAAAGGCCCCTTGGAGTCTCTCCAAGTTTGTGTAGGTTGTTAATATAAACTTGTCTGTATAAACGTGTGGAACCCATTTTCCATTGTTGGCCTTTGTACCATCTCATTGAAGGAGGTTATAGGCCATTAATCAGACATTGACCCACATCGTTTACCTCCTAATCCAAGTCCATTTGCAGAACCTTTTCTTTGAAGGAGGAGGTCATTAAAAAGTGAGCTCCTATTTGGTGGAATCTGCGCTTTGTTCACACCAAGTGACAAACTGTTCCTCCATCTTCACCCGTTTCCCACTTTAAAAACGCGTTACTAATGACCGCAATTAATCTCCGTCATTTCTCTAATCATAATTAACTAGACGCCAAGACTTTGCAGCTCATCCAGGAACTAATAAACAAAGAATTATTACCTGGCAAGACTGGCCGTCAGGGGCCTGCCAGGAGATGGAACCGGAAACCTGAACTAATCTATATATTAACAACTTTACAGCAAGGCCAAGAATGCCGCGCGTGACCTGACGATTGGCATTGTGGGTACCCCGGCAAATTGCAATGGAAGTGATGCTTCACTTAAATACATTCACTTTTGCAATTTTCAACTGAATGCTTTTTTAGTAATAACAGAAGACGATATTGTGTTGGTGCTCGGTAGCAGTCCAGTTGGAATGATTAAGGAGTGCGTCTGATAATCTGATCAGCATCACGCTTTATATGTTCTGCAGCCATGGTTAGGCACAAACTGTATGTGAATGACAATAGCATGTTCATCAATTTTTATATCCATTTAGACGGTTCCTCTGTACCGAGTGTTTCCATTTAACGTACCTGTGTAAGCAAATCAAGACAAAACGCTTTGAACGAGTTGTCTGTATTATTTTTTGCTCTTCCTTTGTTATGTCATTACGGATATTGGCGGTGCATAATAGGACACTTTTCAGCCCTCTCCTTCCTCCGGCTGTTACAGTAAGTTAAGGGGAGCGCCCGGCCCTTCCAAATCAAAGCTGACATTAATAGTAAGCCTGTTAGGAGAGTGAAAAGAATTGGCAGCAAAGTAAAGAGCCTAATGCCACAGCCACAACACCGATCATCGTCGTTTCTGTATTCGAGGGCCTGGTGGTGCATGGTTACCAACAGCAATGGTGCATGGTTACCAACAGCAATGGTGCATGGGTTTATAGAAGAGTCTTAAAGACTTTTTTATGTTTTGACTCACACCTTTAAAGTCCATATTTGGGCAAAAATTACCCTCACCCCCCTACCACCCTCCCACCTCTTTTTTAACCCATCCTGAAAATGTTTTGCTTTGCTTTATGAATGAAGATTTACTAATCTAAATTCACAATCGAGGTCCCTTAACGGTGCCACTTCTGGATCTGGGAAACCATTAATGTTACAGGTTTACCTCCACCCTCGTTGAACCCATGCTATTCCATTGCCTGGCTGCCATTGTGGCAGTACCTTTTTCCCAAGAGGAGCATGAAAGCCAATGGAAGGTGTTGGCATGGACCCCATCCATGCTGAGAACAACATTCAAAACCCAAAACCGCGGAACAAGAAATCTTCCAATGTGGACACTTACTTGGGTGACTTCAGTCTACAACAGGGCCCTTTACTGCCCCTGCTTACAAAAAATTATATATATGGTCTGACTCTTTTGGTGATTCTTGTTCAGGTGGGTGAATCTATATGGGGCCCTCAATAGCCTTATCTGTGTTCAAAGTTATAAACTGACACTCGACGCCCATAACTCTGCCATCAGCTCACTGTGTAGTATATTCGACTATTGCTCATCCATGAACGCGTGGCTCCCCACTGAATCAGAATTTGCTTTCCAAGTTTTAAATACCTCAATACCCAGAGATCCCTGGTGGCAGCATCTGCTCTCCTCCCAAATCTATATTACGCTCTAATATCCCTTTGTTCCTGAGCGCTTAGTCTCTATTGACCCACATTTCAGTCCTCCGCTAACTTGCTCGCATTTAAAAAAATTCTTTATTTTCTCCTCATTAAAATATGTAATTTGACAGCTGTAGCCAAAGGGTTTCATTTTTTTTTTTTTTTTTTTAGTTACATTTTTCATTTTTTTTGTTCTCCATTTTCTCTCGACTGGCGCTTGTTACGGCTCAATTATACAATTACCCCAGAATTCTCGAGGAGGCTGCAGACACTGAAAACCAAAATATGTTTTAATAGACATGTTATTTTGTTATCAGCTGTGCTGATCCTGACTGTAATTGGAAAAAACAAACAAATATGTCTGTCTTTTGTGGGGAAGGGAAGGGGGGGAATTTTTGCATCTTTTTTTTTCATGTAAGACGATTCTACGCAAGATTAAGATTCAGATTTGGTCCACATGTTTTGTTTTTTTTTCCAAAGCTGAACTCCGGAATATGTTCTTTGTCTTCAAGATCTGTGCAGTAATCTTGACGGACACTTTTCCCCTATAGTGGAACTTCCTGTAATAAAGACTGGTCACTGCTTCTCTCTCTCCTTGTGCAGGGTGACTGGTCTTGTCTCCCCCCCCCTGTAGTATTCTGCAGGCAACCTGTAGTGGGTGCACCATATAGGCCCCTCCCATCATCACTTATGTATATTGAAGGATTTGGTGAATGTTAAATGAAATGTATATTATTTTGTTGCTATTAGGGTATGTTCAAATAAAATACTTTGTGCCTTCAGTTCAGCTTTGAATTTGATATTAAACTAAATCCAGGCTTGATCAGCTTTTCAGTATTAGAAACCAACCATAATGCATCATCCCAACCCACATTAAGGTTTTTCTGCTCTCCATGACTTGCTTGGGTAGATTTCTTTTCACTTCTTGTTCATGTGACACCTTATTCTGGACTTGAAAGATTTGTCACCAGGGCAAGAAATAATGGAAGTGGTGCAAATGCAAACAATAATGTAAATGTGATTGTTCTTTAACTCTTTTTATACTCCACCCAGAGAGATAACCCAGAAGCTGTAGCTAGATTTGTACCCTAATGCACTTCTTGATAGCACTTGGCTTTATTAAAGGCTAGCTTCATGTTTGAAGGACAGAGGGCACCTGCATCCCAGGACAGATGAGTGGTGGGATTTCTGCTTATTATGTCAGTTAATAAAAAAAAAGAAGATATTTATACTGTACAACATTTTTTTTCCTGCTGCTTCCTTTATTCCCTATTAACTTGTTGATAGCAGAAATAATATATAGTGCTGTAGTATCTAAAGTTAACCTGTACACCTACTAAGATATTTGCCTATTCGAAAAAAAGCAATAAAAGTACCTTACAACAAGCCCCCATTCACCTCTCTAGCTTTGAGCATTGTGGAGAAGTCTCTTTAAATTTCCCAAAAGAACCATTGAAATCACAGCTTTTATTCAATTTTTTTTCCTACAAGAACAGATGCTTGGCAGCCTCTGATGTAGACAACCACAGGTGTTTCTGATCTGTTAGAAACAAACTGTAGAGTATTTGACGTGATATTTAAGAGTGAATATCGTCACAGTACCAAGAGCTAGAGAGGTCAGTGAGGGCTTGATTTAAATTTGTTTACTGCTTGTTAGAAATATGTAAATCATTTACTATCCATAGTTGGGCACAGCTGCACTTTACATATATGTGGCTGTGTTTTCAGCAAATGGATTGATAATTTGAAGGGGTTGGCTGAAGGATCAGATGATGCAGTGCTGTGGTATAACATTTCTTACAAATAATGTCCAACAACGTTCAAACCAAATGCATCATAACTATAACACAAGTCATTTTTAAAAAGCTATTGGCTGATAGAACCCAACCACTGTATTTAATCCAGACATGTTTGTAAACAATAGGCCTGCTCCTTTAAATCAGTTTAGGGTCTGCTCCCCTAATTAAGTACATTTGTTTAGTAAAACTGCCTAAAATAATCCTCCGATGATGTTATCGGGATCCTGGCGGAAAATCAAAACCTTGCCTCTAATTAAACGAGGCCTGTGATTTGTTTACGAGCTGGCATGTATTTCCATGCTAATGAGCCCGCTCTGGGGATCCTGGGCCCTCTGCTCCTAGCTTTAGGCCTGAGGGTGGGTAGTTGGCACGGAGACTTTTGGCACAGCCCTTATGACTCCAGCTATATGCCTTTAAGGGGGCTCAGTGGGGTCTGAGTGCTTCTGTGCCTTTTATGCTTAGATAGGCACGTCGCCTCAGTGTTTCAATTAAAGCCACATTTATTTGTCTGTAGATATAATATAGAATAATATTTAGAGATTCTGATAGAAATGACAACAAGCAGCCTAGTCTGTCTTTAAAAGGACCCGACAAATATTTCCTTTATAATAATAGATATTACTAGTCAATCATAAAATTTGTAAAAATATTTTGTAAATTCAAAATTTGTTTTATTAATTTGGCAGTTTTTATTAAAATAATCTCTGGTAATCCTGTCATGAAGATTCTTATTAAGCCCTTCTATGAGTAAGCCTGTAAGAGGCGCGAAATGCGTTAGGAAATTTGGCGATATGATGCATAGATATTTGACTATTACTGATAAAAATTATCAGTATTACTTAAATAAAAATTAATTTTAAATTTTGCAGTCATTGAAAGTTCCTTGATTATTGGGTGTTGGAAGAGTTGGATGTGCTCTCTGTTTGGCATCAGCAGCAAGATTTTTAATCATAGATCTGTCATTGTGTGAGCCTTCCCCTACCCTTTCAGTTATGGTGTGACCGTGCTCTGTGGCTTTCTTCCAGTTGCACTCTATAGTTGTCACCCTGTTCCAAGTCCATTTCAATGCATATTACCCTGCCATGGTCCACTGTTATCCCCATCAACCTGGAAATGTCATGCGGCGATTGATGGATTGCATGTAGACAGGAAGTGGTTGCAGGAGACTCACATGACTATGCACCAAAGAATGAAAAAGACATTAAATATTTTTTGCTTTTTGCAATGCAGTGGCTTAGCCAACTAAATGCTCATCTATGGTAAATAAGATATATTGCATGAAGTATTAAAAAAAAACAACAGGTCAAGAAAGGGTCAGTATATAGCTGAAATCATCAACCTGTAATGTTAATAATTGAAATCATTTCTGGGGTTGGGTTTGCTTCACCTACAGCATATTTTTCATTATATGTCCTAATGATTCACCCCACAGTATGGCAGTTTCAGGTATTGATTATAATAATATACCAAAAATGCCATTAATATACCAAAAATGTATTTTACTATAGAACAGATCACAGTGGACTGCATCCATTCTGTAGTCATCTGCAACTAAAATGTGTGAGATAGATAGGCGTAGTAAATAAAAATATGAATTTTCCCTGGTGGAAATGTTTAAAATTATTGATCCCTAGGCTAAAACCGCACAAACTTCATTGGTGGAATGAAAAGAAGAACCTTCTAGGTAGCTACTAGCTAGGAGTAGAACTAATGTTGTTTAATACAATAAAAAATGGAATATTCCCAGTCTTTCTCTGTATTTGATCACTGACGCCCCCCTTTGTCCATTTACACCACGTGCCCACGTTTCACTAGCTGTTTTCTTGTTGCCGCCGTTTCCCAGGCAACCTTGCCCATCCGCGCCTAATGTCATCCTGACACAGTGCAGAGCCCTCCTGCGTCTGTTGACTGCTCAGCCATCTTATAGATGGGGGGGGGGCTTCTGCATCTTTTGTGTTAATATTTGCTTTCCTCTGGAGCAGGTCTATCTGTCGTCCGTGTTTAATCACTGTAAAGCACTCACATTGGCTTATACACTCACAGCGAGCATTCACGGTGCAGCTATACAACACTTCACGAATGTCAAGTTGGAGCGGCAATTGTGATCCTGTGTTTGTCTAATACTCCATGTGTTTGCCTGTGTCCTTCTAATCTTTTTAATAGCGCTGGGGAGTTTATTTGAAGGGCTCAATCGCGTGTTTATCAGCTGCTGCTCGCCTCTGTAGCGGTAAACACGGCTGAGGCCCTGTAGCGGTTTGGATTAGCGTGCGTATTGACCGAGAAATGATGAGACGGTCCCTGGGATCGAGCGGTCTGTAATTAAACAGCTTTTGCTAGGAGAATCCCCAAACTAATTAAAGTGTCGGTTTTAACTCTGTCTTTGTGACGCTCTTGCATATTAGAGGTCGGAGGGCTCTCTAGGTAAAGGCGTTCTTGAGCGTCTTATACACATGGGCTAATTTTCTTATCTGATCCCATAAAAACATTGCAAAAGTGAATTGAATTCATGATAGAATTGCAACTTTTTGGGTTTTCAATCAGGCATGTTGACAAAAATCTTGGTATTTGTACGAGCAATCAAATCTGCTCAAAATTCCAACTACTTTTTGTGAAATATATTTTATTGAAATATTTAAAGAATATACATTGTAACACAGTAGAAGAAAAAAGTAAAATACTTCAGTTATAATTCCAGTATTCGCCCCAGTATTTTTTTTAAGCTGGGTGGGAAGAAGCTGTAGGTGGTTGGTGGCCCCTGTATAAAGGCCATAATATTAGCTGATTGCACTGTTCTCCAACACTTCCTTATGCTGGCTATGCACATGCAATTGTGTGAGGCTACAATCGATCTGTCAGCTTTAATAATGTTGATCCTTATCAATGGACCTGTGCATCTTTGACCTCAGGTGACCTAATATGTGGCCAGCATACAAAAAGTGGTAATAAATGGTCCATGGTTTAAACCAGGTGCACAAATGCTTAAGCTTTGTTGGTCCTAGGCTCCCTTTTTGTTGGTTGCTGGCTCTTTAACCAAAACATTTCTCACATATGTATCTGGAATTTGATTTGTGTTAGTGTGTTTATCATTAATGAAAGTGCTAACCAACTTTTATTTTTTTGTTCCTTGTACAGATTTTGGTTGACCTGTCCAGCCCCTTATCCCACGCCACACAGCAGTATGAGAACGTACTGGTTCACGAAGGAAACGCCATCCTCAGGGATTTGGTTCTGAGTCCCGACCGCCAGTATATCTACGCTATGACCGAGAAACAGGTACTTTTTTATTATGTTATTATTTATTATATTATTTTTATTATGCATAAAGTTGGTAAACATCAATGGGCCTGTTTTTTAATGAAGAGAGTAATGTGCGTCCGATCATCAAATTACATATAGTCTATCACTGACCTGATTAATTGCATATTTCAACCTCTGCTCTTGTTTTTAAATGCTGGGATTGTTGCATTGCTCTAAAGGCATCTAACACCAATTACACACCGTGTAAGAGATTGATCAAAGAGAATTGGTCAAAAAAGAATACAAGGTTGCCAATGCTGGACCGATGTGTTGTCTGGCATTTATTTGGATGCTTTAGCTTCAATATTTCTTTACCTACCTACCTAGAACAATCATAGAGATGAGGAATTCTGATATTCAGATTTTCTTCTCCACTCTCTCTCATTGCAAATTTTGTTTTGCAGTCCAAATTCACTTTTTTGCACTGATGTTGATTCTTGTTACTTTGCTGACAGTGATTTTTCTGGTCTGCATTCTGCGAGCTGTACAGAAAAATTGTCCGCACAGTGACACATTTGCTTATGAAAGAGCTTTTTATGTGATTGCTGGGATACAGTTATCACACAAGATCACTCGCTCAACAGAGCGACCTTTGACTTGCTCGCTGTTGCTAGGGTTTTATTTTCCTTGGTATGAGAGATTTTCACGTAGGTTGCTGGTGGTCTCCGGTGTCCGCATTGTTGTCTGTGTATTGTAATGCTAATGGATGGTTTTGTTAGGTGAATAAAAAGCATTTAAAATGTACTTAAAGTATAGATGCACAGGGGTGCGTTAGAGACTGTTGGGTTTTTATCCTGGCTCTTGAGATGTTAGACTCTTGACACCCCGGTTGGTTGGTGCCCTCCTCCCCAATTCTGTAAATAAAATTTTCTAAAGACGACAGAATTAGGAAAGCAAAAGGGAGATTCACACAGCCCTTCAACAATGATTTGAGTGGAACTTTTGCAAAAACATTTTTTTTTACGTGTAGAATAGACCAGGAAAGGTTTAACATTCATTTAAAGACTTCTCATTTTGGCAACAAGTTCTAACCTTACTTCCCCCAGAAATTATTTTGTCTGGAGTCACTTGATTGGGTCATTTCAACACAATTTGATATATTACCCAAGGTTTGTCAGGGACCAAAATAAATATATAATTTGTAATACTCCAGCTTCCTGGCTGCACTCATGTCATTGGCAGCACACCTCCTCTGTGGCCCCATTGTTTCCTGGCTGCACTTCCTCTCCCCTCTACTTGGCAGCACATTTCTCCTACAGCCCCATGGTTCCTCTGACTCCCTGGTCTCACTGTAATGTTCCTTGGCTTTCTTATGGCAAAGTATTGGGACTAGGTCAGGCCTGGTGGGTGCAGATGCAGCCAGTCTTTGCCTTCTTTTCTTGGCCATGTTGAAAAAGCAAAGGGTAGGAGCAGGAGCCATCAGCAGGAAAGCCCATGTTCCTATGCTCTGTTTGCATCATGACACAAGATTTTGGGCACCCTCTTAATAGCACATGCCCAGAGTCTCACCCCCAACCACTCCCATTGCACAAAGCTAACAGACCAGAATAAGGATTTCATTTGATTTGTTTTCAGCTATGCCCAATGCAATTTACAGACACATGGCTAAAAATTATAATTCTTTTTCTTGAGTCTTGGAGTAGTTGCCAATAGCTTATGTAGAAGTTGCAGGTGTTACATCAATATTTTAACAAGATTGGAGCTTTTCTCTGGATGGATTGTCTAGCTAGGTGAGAAATCTCCTTCACGTTCACAATTCAGTTAAAAAAATAAATCAAAGTGCAGAAAGTCTGTATTGCCATCTACTGATTTTTCACTCTCCAACTTCTGTTGTCGGCTGGATAATTGTACCTCCGCAGAACATTGTCTCCATCTCATTCTCTTTCTCTTCTTCCTCCGTCTCTGCTTGCACTCTTCTTGTTGATTAAAGGGCCCACGTCAAACTGACTTACAGCTGCCAGGTCCTTCCTGAGAAGCTGTCTCCAAAAAAAGAAAAAAAAAAGAGGGTATGTATAATAAACAGAAAAGTAAGCAGGTGACAAGGCCTTGTCAGCCAAGGCGCCATCATTAAGATGGTGAAGTACGCAGTCCTCATTGGGCGCCTCATCTCTGGATGCAGGAGAAGCAGGGGGGTGACAGTAAAGGAGAGCGCCAAGCAAGAAGTCCTTTCAGCGAATCTTCTTCGTTGTTATCCATGCATGTGCTTCTCTTGGTTGGAGACTGGATGGCTGACAGCTTCTCTTTCCTATACTTCTGGCTTTGATGGATCGGAAGATCTCGGAGCCATACGGGCCCCTTTTTCTCTATCCATGTGTGACAGCCTCTCTGTTCTGTTCAGCTTTTCACGGCCCCCTCCTGCGCCTGCCACGAGGAACTTCTGAGGTGTTTCAAACAATACTCTGACAGCTGTGGGGCGTTTTCACACCTCATACAAACCCCCCCATAGGGACATCTCTTGTGTAGGATTCTCAGTGCGCGATTGCTGAGAGGGCCATTGTATAAATAGCATCTGAGCGTGCAAAAATTCATGTCATATCTCATGAACAAACTTCTTTTTCTGCATCCTGAAGCTAAAGAAAGTGACAGAACGAAGAATTTAAACTCCCACGGCTGCCAAAAAGGAAGTTATATGGATTTAAGTAAATTGTTTGGGGAGCACCAGGCCAGCTTTACATACGGAAAGCAACACGTTGGAAGAATACATTCTGAATTCAATTGTTGAACATATACTACAAATAAAAATTAAAGAGAATCGTTCATTAACCTTACAAGTCTGCAGTAATACATTTCATGGCATAATACAGCAAAAAAAAGTTTTATTCTTAACAAGCCATTATTAAGCTCCATTGACTTTGCCTAGACTGAGACAATGGCAGGCAGGAGGAGGCATTTTCTCATCCTGTAACATTGTAACTTTGCAGCAAGTCTCTTGTTGCTGGAAAAGGTGATCATCTTATTATTATGGTGACAACTGTAAAATTTTAGTACTCCCATATCTTTGACAAGGGTCACCAGGATAAATAGACAAGTTGGGTCTCTGCAGAAAGTACAGAGATGGCAAAGAAAACCCAATAAGGGTTCTCCTTTACTCTATCCATACTGGAAACCAAATACCCGTTATGCACTCATGCAGGGATTTCTGTGCATGTCCACAGCCATGGAATAGTAGAGTATTGTGGTCAAGGACTTAAGACAAAGGGAGGTAGAAAAACTCTAGGAAAGCAATAAGGAGTTGGGAGATGTTTTTTTTATTGTGTGTTATGGCGAACTGTAATTTTTTACTTTAAGATTGTTTCTGTGTAACAGTTGGTGGGGGTCCCTAATTCAAAATTAATAGGGCTTCTTTGTTTATTTTTCTTTAATTGTTAACGAGCGGAATTTGATAGGGGAGGAGCATACTAAAAGTTCAATAACAGAACAACAGCATGTCTGTGTCCCAGATCCTTGTAGATTTTATGATTTGTTATGTTTTTGGAGGTTTTTAATTAGGTCATCTTCCACCGCCTTCTCCGTTTGTGTAATCAGGCTTCCACATTTGGGAACACTTCAGATTTCTAGTTTTTTTTAACTTTCTCTATAAACCACATGTTGGTCTGTATGGGTCACTTGGGAGGAAGTAGGAAGTATTCCAATCCTGAGATTTTGTGGGCTATATGTTACATACATCTATATATAATTGGATTCTTCCTGATTTCAGGAATGGGATCCAGCTGCAGAAAATAAAGTGGTTTTCGTTAAATCTGTAAAAGTCATTTTAAAAAAGGATCAATGATGGACTTGACATATTCAGCTTTCTTTCCCATTGAATGCCTTATACTTGACCGATGGAGGCTGATCATGGCCATAAACATGGGCAGACTGGCAGGGACCTCAGGGTCTGAAGACTAGCTCTGAATTTGTAGGTTTACCTACATTTTATGTGGCTGATGTGTTGACCTACTATGTGCCTAAATAATATTATTATCATCAAATATTTATATAGCGCCAACATATTACACAGTGCTTCACAAAGTCCATTGTCTTGTCACTAACTGTCCCTCAAAGGCGCTCACAATCTAATGTCCCTGCCATTGTCATTGCCTAAGGTCAATTTGGGGGTAAGCCAATTATCCTAACCGCATGTTTTTGGAATGCCATTTCTTTTGGCCACTGTGTGTTTCAGATAGAAGAACTGGTTTGATTTGGCAGTTCTCCCATGATGCCAGAAATGAGAACCCACCATCTACTGGCTTATGCTTTAGTTGATGGTGTATATGCAGTGAAATTTTTGTGTATTTAAAGGTTCTTGTAGATCTGTACCAAATCAGTTGAGAGGCTTTATCCCTCATTACCATTAAAAAAAAAGGAAAAAAATGTGATTGGTATTCAAAATGCATTTGAATGTTCAATATTTAGTACTTCTGAACCTGAATTTTCTTCCCATTAAGACATCATCTTGAACATTCTTGCTGACTGTTTCATCTTCATTGGACTGTCCTACCTGTCAGATTTTGGCCAAACTAGGTGATCTCTTTAGCAAAAATAGAGAATTAGAAAGAAACTGGACAATACATGTCTACCACTATCGAGCAGGTCTGCTTTTTGGGTCTATTCCAGAAGCATCCTCTTCTTAATCCGATAGATTTGGTCACCGTCCAAGCTGCTCTAGGAGGGAGATAAGGCATTTCAGAGAAGTTTATTTGTAAGATTAAGATCGATGTGCTAGCTGGCGGCTTTCTTCAAGCAACAAATAAAAGGAGAATGAGATTGGGCGGAAGTTTCTTTAAAGCCTCGGGAATTAAATTTGGAGCCATTTTTCAAATCCTCCTTTAAGTTAAGGCAAGTACTTTTCTTTAGTGTTGTAAGAAGGATAGGAACACAACTAATTTATTACATTTCCTTTTTTGAGGTCTGTACTGAACTGAGAGTTATTACAAGAGATGTGTAGCAAAGGTATGCATTGGTCATAAATGTGACTTAACTATTGGGTATCCAAAGCCAAATGGCTTGCCAGAGAACTGTAGATGTGATCCCTGCAGGTTATTTCTTAAAATATACCTGACACCAGAACAATATTTCCTTAATTTCTTCGACATGTTGGACACATACAGCTGGAAAGGTAAATTAGGTAATTAGATTAGGTAGATTACATTAACTCCTGCTTATTTGTCACCAAAACAGGTGTCCCCACTTGAACATTTCCCCTTACCATTTATCATGTCTCTTTGTGATGTGATAAGAGTGGCTTCGGTTTTCTCTGTAGAATTGTAACCATTTGACCTCCAGTCCCGCACACATTTTCCAGCACATTGATCAAAAACAACAATTTCCAACACAATTATTATTCATCAACGTTTAGTTAAAGTATATCCAAATCCAAGACTTTTTTATGATAATCTTCCTACCTCAGTGGCTCCATCATTTTCATCTGGTTTTTCTAAAGTCGGTATCTTCAGCCATCCTGATTGGAATACCATAAATTCATTCATCCTGGTATCAAGGTGTCCTGCGAATGTATAACCGTGCATTGCTAACGGGCAGGTAAGTTTGTTTATTCCATGTTTTATAAAGAGCTACAGGGTCCATTTTTTAATTATTTTTTTGTACTTAGTCTTAATTGTTTGCTGATTGTCACAAGCAGTCCTTTTTGCAACTGTTGCATTTAATTTGAGGAGTATAAGAGGTCTGCATCTGCAATGATTAAATATTTTTCATCACTGTAAAAAGTTGTTAATGATCATTCATTAGTCATTTGTTTTTTTATATAATCAAATCGGTAACTGTTGGTGAGGCTGAAAGGTGACCATGAATGTGGCAATCTATTGCAAAAAAGGCAAAAAAATAAATAAAAGGTGATCGAATTCCGTCCAATTCGATTGGAACAATTTTAACCCTATAATATGTGATTATTTAAAACCCAAATTTTCGTGTTTTTGATTGCACATGATGGCACTTTTTAATTTCTGCCTATATGCCCAGATTTATCCTCTTGCAATATCTGCAAGGAAGATGGCGGCTTTCCTTTTCTTAACAAACAGGTAAAAATGAAGCTTTAATGAGCATGAAGAATTCAGCTTGGCTTAGGCCAGGGAATTTGATTTCAGTCTTAGTCGTCACTAACGCATCCAGATCTGAATTCAGGTTATGCACCGCTGCATTAAACCTGATATCAGCCCCATTTAATTTTAGAGGGTGGCAGGCACAAGGGGCAGCTCCCTCTTGCACCTCTATTTAACGCACCAAGTATACTAAAGATGTATTAGTAACGATCTGAAGAGGTCTGTATGGCCGGATCAATAGTCTTCCAACAAGCAATCCTATTTTCTCATTCCACAGGGAACCCAAGTAGATGAAAGCGTATCTCGTCCCCCCTCCACCCCCCCTCAATTGTCCCCGCTATGCAGGATACTGTTGGAGGCCTAGAGAGCATCAGGCTGCCTAGAAGGGTTACAGGCATTCCATTAATTGCTCCTTCTACATTTGATTAAAAACCTTCATGGCCCTTCAAGCTCACTTACAACTGTGCATTTAATTACATTCTCTGCTGCCCTGATAACTGTAACCCCCGATCAAATATTTCTCTTTATTAACAAAGGGGGACAGCCAGGCAGCCAGCTATAGTTCAAGCAGGGGCGCTTGAGGGATAAAGTGGGAAAAAAAAGAACCTTCATAAAGTAAAAGAAGAAAAGAAATTGTCCTCAGAATTGCATAAAAAAAGGAGTTTTTGCATTATTTAGTTATACTGTTTTATTGGATTAACGTCTGTAGTAAGACGGAAACCTACTCTTTGTGCCACCAAGAAAAAGCAACTTAAAATAGCCAAAGTCTGGACTTTGAAGAAAGACTTCTGTGAACGGGAACTGAAATTCCCCCACTGTGCCGGAGTTTTCTCAAATGACTCATTTGCTTCTTTATTTTTATAGAAGTTGAAAAATAATATATGTATCATTTATATTTCAGTAATGGGTATAGTGGGGCTGATGTTGGGCTGGGCATTAACTATTTAGGTCAAACTCCAAATATAATGGTGGTGAGAGGGGCCAGGGGTTTTGTCATTTGCTGGGTTACTGGCTAAGCAACAGATTTTTTTTTGTTCTTGTAGCATTATAAAAATGCAACTGGAAACCAAGAAGTTGGAGTGGTACTTATCTTACACCTGTCTTCAGGTCCTGTCACCTACGGTAGATCAGTGGTCACCAACCTGTAGGATCTCACAGACCACTACATTTACGTACTCCGGACTGCGCGTGCGCCACTGAAAGGGGAAACTTCACTTAGTGACGTCATCATGTCAGAACCCACTCACTCTCCCATAGCAAGACTAAGCCTGCGATGGGGGAGTGGACGGGTTGTATCCAGTGACACAACCGGCCCACTGCCCTGAGCCCGCGATTCAAATGGGGAACATGGTCCGTGCCTCTGGCCGGTGCGCCCCCCAGCGGGATCCTTCTCCTGACCCCACTGGGGGGTGCACCTGCCAGAGCTGCGAATCACCAAAATTTTTCGGACGACCACTGGTGGCTGACCGCTGACCTAGATGAAAATGTTGGCCTTCTTCCAGAGGCTTTTATGGGCAATGCAGAGCTGTCTAAACCTCACGAGAAGACACACTTGCAACAAAATGGATTCTTAAGAGATTTTGCCTGTTCTGTATTTATCAGGAATTCTTTAAAAAGGATAGCAGTGCTGTGCCCAACAATGCAATAAACTACGTAGGTGATTTGGGCAAAGCACCAAACCAGTGATAGTGAACCCTCAATTTAGTAGAAGATCTGCTTTAGTGTTCCCTCCAGCCCCTTTTAGCTGGATGACCCACCCAGCACTTTTGAGGTGTAACCCAGCTGTTTTTGGGTGGTTACTGAAAAGTTGGGTCACAATACAGAGGCAGTCACCTGTCTACAACTTCTTCCCACCCAGGTTAAAAAAAAATTCTGGGGAGAATACTGTACTCTAAACAACGTTATACTGAATGATGAGAGTCGGCATCCACAATTTTAATTACATGCTGGGAAATTTGCAACACGGTGCCTCTGATCTCCTGCAGCCTGTGCTAATGAAGGAGAAGTGCATAAAATTTAAAAATAGTCTGTCAAAAACATTAAAAATGCAGATGAAAGCTCAGGAAGTTAACGTTTTAAATGTTTACTTACAGCCTTTTTACTTTCTAAAAACCATTTATATTTCCCCTCTCAATGTAGCAAATGTGACTACTCCAGGAACACTTAATTACCTAGCACAGCCACCTCCCTTCTTGCACATCATAGCGCTCACCTTTTCATGGAGTGTACTGTATGTGCTAGGCCAGCTCCTCTGACCTTCTTTTTTTCCTTCCTATATAACTCTTTATGTAACCGCAAAGGGAAACAGTACAAAGTGACAGCTCTGGGGTTTCTGACATCTCATCCACAATGGTTTATAATAGATTTGCCGCTTAAAAAATTAGATTGAATCCCAGTCTATTAATTTCTATGTATACTCAGCAGCCCTGAGATGCCAAAAATGGGCAAAAAATGAAATCTGTATTTTATGGGAGAAATGGCAATTATTTTTGATACAAGCTAAATCTCTCAGAGTTTATACCTTTTTTAGGTAGAGCTCTTTGCATATATTATTTTTTTAATGCTCATTTTGCATATTACAATATTTTAACAGCAACTTGCATTAAAAATAAATCTGCGGCAGAACATAAGGTTTAAAAAATCCCATCCTAGTAAATGTAAAGGCGTCATTGTGAATATTGATTTAACTCAGTTTGGTAGCCACTGCTGTGCCTAGGTGGTTAGGTACATCTGAAATCTCCTCCTAAGTAGGACACCGCTTCAGGCTTTCTCTATAAATAATCGTCCCTGACCGTTTCCTGCTGTGCACCCCATTCGATACTGACTTTTAAATGGAATATATATCGTCTCCTTCAAGCTTGTCACCCATTTTATTGATTGGCCACTGTACAATCTCCTCTAAACACGCAGTGGGTCCGGATACCTTCTCCATCTTCCTGCTCCTCTTGTCCCCGGGAACACAAAACTCTGGGTGATGCACCCGGGAGATGGGGACAGGTGGCACACGAAGGTGTCCTTCACAAGATAGATGGTCTGCCCTAGATTTGTGGCCCAGTGATGCATTGAAGTTGTTTTATCTAGTATGGTTGGGAGTCCAGCTGTGCGTTCTACATCCACGTGTCTCATGCTTCGTTAAATTGTCCTTCTAATGCCCCAGTAATCTGTTGTCCTCATAATGACGCCATATTTCATTCACGTTATGTTAGCACATGAATATGCGTACCTGTACAACTCAAGGTGTCGGGTCAGCCATGTTGATAACCAGTACATTTTTAGACCAAATTGCTCTCTAATTGCTGTACAGTGTTCGCTTTCTCTGACTCAGTTTGTTTTATTTCCCCCCTTGTGCCTGTAAAAGGTGAAGGATTCTTGGGTCTTTATGACTAATTCCCAACTATTCTTGATACCAGGAGAAGTGTCCATTGAATGGTGAAAAGTTTTAACTGATACCACTTGTCACCACATGGATCGCCATTTGGCTGATTCCAGTGCCTCTGATACCCTATAGCTTTCCAGTGTTCTCCCCGGAATTTCTTTAAACTGGGTAGAAACAAGCTGTAGGCAGGTGTCAGCACCTGTATTGTGACCCAATCTTTCAGTAACCACCCAAAAACAGCCTGGTGGTTACTGAAGAGTTTTGGGTGATGCTCACAGCTAAAAGGTGCTGGGGAGCTCACTGCCTTCATTTGACCCCGCCTATTCACTTGATGTTAGTGCACAAATATACCATTTTGATTGGCCAGCCATTTGACTGTGCAGTTTCTTGGCTGTTGGCTTCAATAGGCCGAGGCTTTGGGCCTGATTTATTAAAGCTCTTAGAGCCTGGAAAAGATAGACAATCATGCGGGAACCTGGGTGATCCAGGAAACCTACAATGGATTTGGTTCAGGATTGAAAATATTTCCCATAGCCATTCCCATAGCCATAGCCATGAATAGCCATGTCTTTTAAGAAATCATTCTAAATTTTCTGGATCACTCAAGTTCTCCCATGACAATCTATCCTCTCCAGTCATTGAAAGCTTTAATAAATCAGGCCCATTGACCCAGAACAAATAGGTGGATCAGCCGATCCTTCAGTTGGTGTTTAGTGGTCCTGGGATGCTCAGAATTGCATCGGCTTAGTCCTACAATGGAAGGATACCTAAGTGAGGATTTCTAGGTGATATTGGGGTCAGGTTGTCACTCTGCCTTGCATACCTTATAGTGATGCTTCTTCTACAAATACATCTCAGTGATTTCATGAGTATGTACAGTAGAGACCACTGAACAATATCCTTTCCATTCATCTCCTTCTCCACTTCCCCATGTTCTTCTGTTTGACTGCTTGACAAGGTAATTGTGCCTAAAGCCTATTTTACCTGAACAGGTGGGGAAGGAAACACCCAAACTTAAATCAGATCTCATGCACTATGGAAATGCAAAAACGATCCCCTGGCTAGAAGTTCTGTCGCCTCTTGTAAACCATTGAACCTGGACGTTTTTTTTTTGCCAGGTGGGCAACCTCACATCTTTCCATTAAAAATAAACAGCATGGCTTGGTCAGGTGATGCCCCCTGCCTGCTGATTGAAGAGAATGGAACTGCAGCATCCTGGGGGAGGTCACTGCTTACTTTGACACCATTGTGCAAAGAAATGAACAGTTAAGGACCTACCGTGGTGTAATAATATTTGCCCACCCACTAAAAGCATAGTCCTGATGTTCTGGGGTGAATGGGGAGCCACAATAATGACATAAGGTATTTGAGCTTGCAATATTTCAAACTTTAGAAATAATTGTATTTAAAGGTGTTTTTATATATATATATATATATTTTATATATATTTTACAGAAATTTCTAGATTTTATTCCTATTTTACCCAAAATGTGCTTATTTTAACTTAATCCTGTCAGTTTATGAATATTTATTGTAATAATAAATGCTGGCACACAATGAAACTGTACTTGCGAATGCTTTCCCTGCTTTGTCCATCAATAGTGCTTTACAACAGGCTCTCCATTTGTTTAATTGATTTTATCTCAGCAGTTACTCAGCTTGTCGGACTGAGACCAACAGATCTGTGTATGTAAAATAATATTGAAAAGACAGCAGCAACATATAATGTAAATATGTGAAGGTCACATCAGAAGTTCCGTTGTGCCTGCACTTATGTGCTTGAAAGGGACCAATTATTTGCAGTCAAGACACAAATTGATGCAGCTCTGTATTCATTAAATAATCATTATGTGTATTTATTTTAATGCAAGCATACTTGGGTACTTGAAGATGACTTGCTTATTTGCATTTTACAATCCCACTCAGACTAAGAGAAGGAGAAGCTGCACAAGGAGCTAATGGGTTGTGCTACATGTCTGTGTGCTTTTTTAGAATGTGTTAAAAAGCAGGAGAGAGGCTGCAATCCAATCACAGGCTGGGAAAGAACAATCAGATCCCCTGTAGTATATGCAGTATTGCATGAAAAAAAATGCAAATCATTTGTCATTATATATATATATATATATATATATATATATATTTCCATCTGTTTTGGTTTGCTGGGGATTCATTATATCAGGCATGTAAATGTACATCAGAGGTATCTGGAGGGTTGTTGGGAAAAAAAAAGGTGGAGCTTTCCTTTAAATATATTAATTGGCCGATGGCAGATCCGCCATCCAAGAAAATCTGCTCATAGGGGAGTCGAGTGTCCCTGTTGTGGGACGCACCAGGCTTTGAATTGAAGATTTTGATAGGACCCGAGTAAATTAACAAGGCGTCCTGTGCGGGATTTAATTACCTAACCGCCTGCGGGCAAATATTAATACATTTCATAAATACCATTGACTGGTGTATCAAACAAAATCAGGCTGCTCATCGCGTAGGATTTCGCAGACGCAGGCCAGCCTCGTACCAGAGACAATCTCTTCCCCTCTCTCCTTAGGAGTGTTTATTGATAGAGCTGGAGGTAGCGCACTTCTATCAAAGAACACACGGATACATTCAGAATTTAATGTAGCGTCTCCAAAAAACTGGAAGAAGCAGCAAGAAAAACAAAAACAGTTATTGTTTTTGTATTTGCCTGTTGAGTATTCAGACATCCGGGTCCTCGGAGGGAAATGTATTAAATTGTTTTAGTAAGTCTGTGAATGTTTGAAATGTGTGTTCTGTTCCCCCTATCTGCTGGCAGACGTTTTGGGGGCAACGTTGAATAAACCGACCTTCTTTTGGGGTCATCTGTAAAATATCCTAATAATTGATGAATAAGCCATCAGTAAATTTGCTGATTTTTAGTTCACAAGTTCAACTCTCCAGCCACCTGCACCATATTGCTGGTTCCTAAAGAATCGGAATTTGCAGATTTCACATCAGGGGGGGCAATGAGTGGTACTGAGTACTGCTCACTGCTGCCCCTATTTGTTTTTTTATGGGGCTCAGTAGTCTACAGGTAGGGTCTCCCCTGAGGCTGCCGTTGTTATCATTATTACACAGTATTTATATAGCGACATCATATTACACAGCGCTGTACAAAGTCCATAATTGTGTCACTGACTGTCCCTCAAAGGGGCTCACAATCTAATGTCCCTACCGTGGAAATATGTCATATACAGTCTAAAGCCAATTTTAGAGGGAAGCCAATTAGCCTCACTGCATGTTTTTGGGATGTGGGAGGAAACCGGACTACCCAGAGGAAACCCGCAGACACGGGGAGAACCTGCAAACTCCATGCAGATAGTGTCCTGGCCAAATTTCAAACCTGGGACCTAGTGCTGCAAAGGCAAGAGTGCTACCTCCAAGCCACCGTGCTGCCCATTTCGCAAGGAACCACCACCGATATTATCTGACCTTATGCTAGTCCAATATTAGGACTGATGGTGATGGGGTTCTGTGTTCAGGTCCTTGTAGTGCTGCATCTCAATTGCGTTTGTTCTCCCTATGGCTCTGATTTAATAAAGATCCCCAAAACTGGAGAAAATGGATTATCATGGGGGAACCTGGGTGATCAAACAAACCTGCAGTGTATTTCTTCAATCACGTTTGCTTTTGGCAAATATTTTTTAGTCCTGGACCAGATCCATTCCAGGTTTGCTAGGTTTCCAAGGTTCTCTTATGACGTCTATCTTCTGCAGTGATGATGAGCTTTAATAAATGCAATCCATTTTGTTTCTTCCATCTGCCCCACCATCCCCAATCATATTGGTATGATAATTGGCACTGTAAAGTGCCCAGGTGTGTGAACATGACTGTGGTTAGATTGTAAGCTATGGTGACCCAATGCTGATTTAAATGGTTTTATAATCCCTAAATCTCTTTGATTTATAATTTGAATATGATCTGAGTGTCAGGTTTGTTTCATTATATCTGTTGGCATTTTGAATGCATTGACACAGCTTAATTTATCACAAACCATCGTTTGTATGTTGTAGAGAAAAACAAGTTCACATGACATCACCGTCATCTGTTTTTTTTCTGGGAAATATGAAGTTTTACATTAGAAATCACATTCTGGGAATTCCATAAAGTCATTTTGTTTACCATGCTGCCTCTGTTCAGTAATATTTGGGGGAATTTCCTGGGTGATAGACTACTGAAAATGAGAAGTTGATTATTATATTCTCCTCCTGTGTCACTGTCTGTATTTGGCTGTCATTTGCAACCCCTATTTAATATAGAGCGCTGCGTAATATGTTGGTGCTATACAAATCTTGTATAATAATAATATATTGGCTATATTGGCTCCCTCTGGTGTTAAAATGTTAAGATTTTTGGGATTGGAACCTCTGTTGGGTTTTATTGTTGTCTTAGTTTCCACTGTAGAGTTTTACCCTTGACAGCTGGGTCTAATTGGGTCCCAGTTTTAGGGCTGTTGGTTAGTGACCTCTGCACGTCCGTACCGGTGCAGTACTCATACGAATGATGATGGAATTTTCCTTTCCGCAGAGTTCCATCAGAGCATTCAGTGGCAATTGATGGGTGCAGCAAAGTAAGGATATCATGTAGGCAAGTTTAATCAGAACTGTAAAGCAAAGCTTAGAAATCACCTTGAGTAATTCTTGTTCCTGGGTCTGGAAATCGCGTTGCGGAGGCGAGACACCCAAGACGCAGCGCCTCTTCTGAAATTTACCAGTCTCCATGCAAATGTAATCAGCGTGTGTTCCTGATCATGCTGTTGAGTGGGGCGCCGATCTATGATCTTAGCAATGTTTGGGCTAAGTATCTACTTTGTCTTGTTCCTCCGGATTCTGAATGAGACCTATTTGCAGCTTCATGAACCGGAATGTTTTTTGTTTTTTTGCTTTTTAACCCATTCGATGGTCATGTTTGGGCTTATACAAGAAACAAAATATCACATTTAATGGTATATCCAAACTTCAGATATAAAAGAACACACTAAGATGGTTCTGTATTCATAAATGCATCCCTAAACCTTTTTAAATGCAAGAAGTGTAAATGTCTGAATATGATTGGTATCAGCCTTGTATAGAAGAGCTCAGATTGTGAGAAGAAGAAACCGCAAACAAATCCAGGTTTGCTGTAAAGCTGAAGAAATATGCTGATAGGAAGAGAGATCAGAGTGACAGATAAGAATTTGACTTTTCACGGTCTGTTCACAAGCTGGTACAGGACTAAGACCATTAAGGGTAACCTACATCACATTTTCTGCCTCTTTCTTTGTCTAAATCAGTAAGCTTTCTGATGGGATGAAAGAGCAGAAAGGTGAGTTATTCCATCTGCTGGTTCTCATTCTACTATCCAGTCACTGGATGGGTACCTGCAAGTGAAAGTGGATCTGCAGCAGAAAGCTGTGCATGCACATTCACTACTTAAATATAAAGGGTATAAACAGGTTTTGTGTTTCCTGTAGCAACCATCATCCATCCAATGCGATGTGCTAGCACTGAGTGCTGAAAGTTTCTGCAAGAAGCCAATTTGTTCTTTGGATGCTCTGATAATGGAGACCCATCCATTCTGTAGAACCCGGCGGTCTCCACAGACTCGCTCCACAATCTCAGAGCCCTCTCTCATTTCATATGCATTCCCTCGCTATTATAATACTACTTGGCACCCGTTGTTCGCTGCTGCATTACATGTTTAATGAGCCCCTTTCTGCTACATTACATGGAAATTTACTTTGAGCCTCCGGAAGGATGGCTCAGGATTAAGATCTGCATGCATGGAGGTCATGGGTTAGAAAGATCAGCGACATGGACACTACTAAAATATATGAAAATAGCTCCCTGGAATTTTTCACTGGGAGAGTTTTATTTCATTGCTTGCACGGCCAAATTTTTATTTTGACCTAAACTGTGATCGTTGTGAACAAGATCTCCATCTGTTGTAAATATTGTGTGTATAATGTACAGCAAATGTAGGTGAAATATTTGGTCTTTGGGCATATATAGCAGTCAAGTGTCATTTGGAGTGTAACGGGTGCACTGGAATTGCTTCTTCAGTGAGCTGCAATTCAATTTCCACCATAGGTTATGAAAGGGATACATGGTTACGGAGCTTGTGGTTTACGTAAACATGCCTCGCCATAATCCATAGTTGGGTAGAAGATTAATACTGAATTTAGTTATTTTCTGCATGGATATATTTGCAGCTTTTCCACATTTCCACCTCTTATCATGATAGATCAGTGTTTCTCAGCCTGGGTTCCTTCAGAGTTTGCTAGGGGTTCCTTAAGCAATGACCAGTTTATGTTCTCAGGTCAGTTTAATGTACAGCAGTGGTCTTTTTGACTATCTGTAAGGGCGATGATCTTTGCAATGCCCAGCAATGTAAGAGGAATTTCTCCCACTGACCACCACACTAATATACTGTGAAGTGTGGATATAGTAATTATAGGAGGGGTTATTTTAAGGCTTTCCCCTATTAGAAAGATCGATAAAACCTGCTATAAAGATTGCTCCTGGTGGTTAGCCATCGCCACCGCTGTTTAGGTTCTTAAAGCCCCAGCATTTTGAACTATATGCAGCAGGAGGGCAGCAAGTTGCACAGAACTTCTCACTATTGCCCTTAATAATTCCCTATTATCAGATTCTAATAAAGGCACTACATGTAGCTATGCAACTGTATATATAGTTGACGGGTGTGGGATGGCATCAACCATACCACAACCACACTGCCAGTCACAGCAAGACCATCAGTTATGCAAAGCTAAGCTTTAGAAAGATCTAATCAAAAAATGTATGAACAAAGCCAAGAACTGTACAGGCACTAGGATTCCCATGAACATGTAAGCAGATGAGGTCAATGGTAGTGCCACAGCCTAAAATATAGCAAGTAAGTAAGTAGTAAGTTTCTATGCATGTAAAAGTCATCTTTCTAAATTCTTCAGCCACAATGTATTTTTTGATTATTATTTTGTATGAAATCATGTAACATTGTCCTTTTGTAACGCTGTGTCGGTCTAACACCTCTCTCTACACTCTTTTAGGTCACGCGTGTTCCAGTGGAAAGCTGCGAGCAGTATGAGAGCTGTGACACCTGCCTGGGCTCTCGGGACCCTCACTGTGGCTGGTGTGTGCTGCATAACACGTAAGTATGACTGCCTCTCCTGTAGTCCCCTTGGGGACCCCTCACAAGGCGCTGTGCCCTGCTGCCACTGACAGCCCCTTTAAGTCTTGCTTTTTAAATCGTGTCAGCCTCCTCCCCTCGGAGCCTCAGCAGACAGGTCCCAGGTCCCACAGGAGCCTAGCAAAGCGAGGAGCAGTAATTTAGGCCAGGTGTGGAGGAGATGGGACTGCTATATTTTCAGCTGTAGCCAGGATATTTTTTTCCAGGAGCTTGAGCATGATAAAATGGTTCTGAGAAGGAGCATTTGTCATAAAAAAACAAAACAAAAAAAAACAAACGTGGCCGTTAGAAAGCTGAATTATTTGTCTGTCTGGAAAAGGAGAGAAGTAGACAAACAATGGAAATAGATCATATATGATATAAGCATAGTAAAGATTCACACAAGACAGTCTGTGTTTGTATTGATAAGTCTACATTTTTATCAGTGAATCCCAATATAATGGCAGCTTAAAGAGGACCTGAACTCAAAAAGTGTTTTATTTTTTTGTTTTTTTTTTTAACTTTAATTTTTTCTGGAAGATAGCAGTCTATTAGGTATCTCTGTTCTTTGAACATCATAGCTTTATGTTTGCATTGGTGGTTTAACCACTGAGTTTTGTAACTTTACTGTTCTCCTGGAGAGATAACTGTACCTGAGAAGCTGTAGTGCAAGGATATCCCTGCATCTGCTTTATTTATTCTGTGGATCTGTGCTTCCTCTACTTCCCCTGGTTCTTCCAATTTACTTCATTATTGATCGGATAATGAATTGGCAGTGGTGTATTACTGGCAAAACCAATCCTCTACCAGGATATCTGCCGTTCATACAGACACACACTTGGCAACGGGGGTAAAAATCATCTTCAGGACAACTACAGACTGTACTGATGAAATAACCCCATATCTGCAATTTTTAAGGCTTGAGTTCAGGTCATTTTAGCACTCCCTTTCAGTTCTAGAACAATTTCAGTTCCAGGCTGATAATATTTGTGCACTGATAACTAAGGTCACTTCTGCTGCATACATCAAAGAATCCAACTTTGTAGTGGTCCGTCAACCTAGAGGGAAATTTAATGGTTGGCTATTTGTGCTGTTATTTAGTTGCATTCTTTCCCTATTCATGCAGATACCCCCTCCTCCATGAGACCCTGTCTCATCTTTTGCCTGCTGGATGTGGATAAAATCTCCATTAACAAAGCCAAACAGAATTGTTTGTTTGCACTGAGCTCAGACAGGAGACAGTATGGTCTCAGATCCTGAGACTTCAGGTCCTACAAATGTAGAAGATAAGTAAATAATTCAAATTTGATAACTTCTGGGAGGTAAAGCCGCAGCATTATAACTGGTGAAGAATGGTGTTACAGAAACTTTCCAACGCCCACTGGTGACCGTTTCGTTTACATGCAGGCAAAAGATAATCCCCCAGTAAACTGCTATGATGAACTGGATGTTCACATGACTGCCAGTAATCCCTTCACAGAATATTACATTTAGGGTTTATGGAAGGATTATATCTATTTGTTCAGTCTAATGTTCCAGAAGAGCTGGTCTTTGGCAGGGTCAATGGAAAAACAACAAGCCGTCTGACTCTTAACCCTGGCACACTATTGACATTGTGTCAATCGCCACATCATTCTGTACAGGTGACGACTGAAGTCATTGTAGCGTATTCCCATAGGAAGATGGGTCAGTGTTTAAACAACGCAGTGTGAAATTGACCTTTTACTGGCAGACCGGAATTCAAACTTAGACGAAACACTTCCAGAAAAGCAGCTCTGCTCAGGAGCGTCTAAAGCAGGGGTGGGCAAACTTTTTCACTCAGGGGCTACAATCTGTTCTAAAATTTGGCAGAGGGGCTGGGCCGATTGGAGAGTGGAGGGGGTTATGCCATAATGACGCCACTGATCGTGACATCATGATGGCATAACCATCCCACCCACTTCCCCAAGCTCAGGATTTGTACAAGGGGCATGGTTCGCGGCTCTGGCCGGTACAGCCCCCCAGCGGGGTCAAGAGAAGGACCCCGATGGGGGGCTGCACCGGCCAGAGCCACGCATCTACTTCAGAGGAGCCGCTGAAGTAGAGAGAGAGTTCAACGGGCCAGATAAAAAAGCCTACCAGGCTGTATATGGCCCAGGGGCCGTAGTTTGCCCATGCCTGGTCTAAAGTGACCAGAACACATGACACTGCTGTCATTTTAGGAAACTGGTAAGGAGAAAAGTTTAAGCTGCCCCCCATATATCAGATATGTTTGCAAATTATTTTTATTAAAACAATTTCCTTCTTTTCCAATAATCAACATTTCTTCTTTATTACTAGTGCATACAGTTTTTTTTTTGGTAGTTCTGTTTCCCTTTTTGCCTTTGTGGTGAGTGACGGGCAGACATGTTTGGCAGCTCCAGGGGCTGAAAATCCCCTAAGGTATGAAGCTGCCAGTCTTGCCAAGCAGACGCGCTTCAAGTGTCCAGTCCAGCAGAGATTGTATGTAGCGGACGCGGTATGACCGAGGGATCATGTCGGATATTTGGGACAGGAGAGCTGTCAGTCAGCAGCATTAATTTCTCCATTTTCTTTCGCCGGATCGTTCAGCTGTCAGCTCTCCTGCCGGGCACTTGGCGTGTGATGGAAAGCCTTCTCACCTTACCCGCTGCCTCCTCACCTCTAAATGCCTGTCTGGAGAGCCAATTAAGTTAGCTAGCTTGACCACCGAAAACTGGCATTCTGCCTTATCGCTCATTGTGCGACCATAGCACAGACGGCAAACTCTTCTAAGTGCAGGCCAAAGCCACCCAAAAGTGAGATTCAAAATGTACGTTCTTCTCGGTAGCTGAGATCAGAGAGATCGGTAGCTGAGGTCAGATTCTATGCAGGTTTCTTTATCAGTAGAAAAATATCCCCACCAGGGCTTCCCGGCCTCTCCAACTGTGATGGCAGCTAGAAAACCATACATCTTCTTCAGGCTTCTATCTAGTAAATTATAAATATGTGGAGTAAATCTAAATAATTGTGGAAGCAAGCTGGGAGAGAGAGGAAGAGAAGGAATGAGAGAGAAAGGGAGAGGAGTGGAGAGAGAGGAAGAGGAGGAACAAGCAGGAGTAAAAGACGCCTCCTGCTCCTTAAAGAGGACTTTTCAATATAATCAAGTTGCACCAAGTCACACTATCCGATTTCATCTTTCTATAAATGCATTTTGTTATATCTCTAAATTTTTTGTATTCTATTTGTTATTTTAAATAATACTTTACTGCTACCAAAATGAAATGATATATCCTGTCCTCTGATCTATAGAAATCCCTAAATCCTCATACATACATTAGATTTTCACTGCCCAGGATGTTAGTTTGTGATGGACTCAGTTGTGAATCTTGCGTTAGAACAGCTGTCGCATGTTTATTGATCCTCTGCATTGGATTGCTGAACAGCAGACTGCTAACAGCCGATATTGTTTGCTTTAGGGGAGCCGTCTTCCCCTTCTCCATTGAACAGAATTCTTTACATTGCTTTTAATGATCTGAAGATGGTTTGCAATGACAATTATTGAGCGTCTGTACTGTACTTAAAATCTATACCTGGCCCTTAAGAAGTCACTTGGTGATCCAACCTGCTGGATCACTGAATGACCACTGTTATTTCCAGGAAAGAGGCATTCTGCTGCATCCATCCCTCTCCATGGAGCAAACGGTTCTGTTCAGTGTTCAGGAACAATCATTTGCAGGGACAGTTGTATGTGTGTACATTGCATTAGATGGAAGGAGAGATGTTTAATATCACATGACCAAGGACTTAAAATTTTTAGCACTTGTCTTATCAGTTTAACCTTTTTTGGCTATGACCAACCCCTCTTCGAAATGTATATATAGTATTTCAATGTATTTCTTCATACTGGCCATTAATTATACCTAATAACATTGCAGTTTTTCCTTGTAAAGAATAATTTAATTTAACACTTGTGTGTTTCAGGTGTTCTCGGAAAGACAAATGCGAGAGGGCGGATGAGCTTCACCGGTTTACCACAGACCAACGGCAGTGTGTCCAGCTGACAGTGCACCCCAAGAACATCTCTGTTACAATGTCTGAGGTCCCGGTGAGTGAATGATAAGCTTGATAATATAGAATCAACCCTGTGCTGTTCATCTGGTTTAGACCATGTAGAAGGAATAGAACTCTAGCTCATGTTAAGTGAACGATGTGGTGCTGGAAAGTTGATAAGCTGAGGGCTGTGTTTGCCTGAGACTAGACCTGAAACCAGCCTTGCCATTAGGAAAGTCACCACCATGGAGAATAAAGTAGGAACTATGGTGGCACCTTCTTTACCAAATATTGTTTTACAATGCTTACATTTAGATAAAGGGATTTGCACACCCACCAGCTCTTCAATAGCAGGTATTGAGCTGGGCATCCTTCCTCTTTTGATAAATAGAAAATATTCATCATGTTTGAAAATCCTTATATATTTTATATATATATATATATATATATATATATTTTTTTTTTTAAATAAAGCACAGGTTAGTAATCATTATAAAAAATTATATAAGAATTTTTATTGGGGGTTTTATAAAACCTAGATGTAGGCAATGCTGTGCAGAGTTCTTCTTTAGACGAATGGTTGCATCTAGTGAAATCTGGCTGTCTTCAGTTTGGACTGCAGTTGCGTATTAGCGTGCAGCGTTTGACCATTTAACAGCCACATGACTGGATGGTTAAACAGGGAGCCGCATGCTTCGAGGCTTCATTTTCCTCTTCTCTCTGCAGATGGTTTTACAAGCCTGGAACGTCCCTGACCTCTCTGCCGGGGTGAACTGCTCCTTCGAGGATTTCACAGATATGGAGGGACACATAGAGGAAGGCAAGATCTACTGCAGCTCTCCCTCTGCCAAGGACGTGATCCCCATCACACGAGGCCAGGGTGAGTGGCCAGGAACTAGGGGTCATTACATAGACAGGGGGCTCTGTGACCAGCTGGTGCACACACATCGACCTGGTTATATATCTCAGCTGTGCATGTGAACATCCGGGTTTGCGCTGCAGGCTACAGCGTGTCCAGACTTTACAGTAGATTTTGCCCAAAGGACTGGCTAACCTAAATATAAAAGTTTTGTTATGCAAATTCTCTTCTTATCTCATTACTGATTTGTGGCCGCAGCTGAACATTCAATAACAAGATATTTGTTTAAATTTGCGGCTCTTATTTAACAGTCAGGGAGTATGCACAATTGTGCTTTTGTTTTAATTCCGAAGATATCCCATGCATTACTTCTTTCTGACACTAGATGTCCTCAGTCTAAAGCTCAGCATCATTTATGATGCTTCTGGTGAACCCAGGTCATCCTGAACTCACCTCAGCTTGTGCAAGAGAAGCAGAAGAGTAAGATGAAAACATCCACCACAAATGGTTACACCAAATGTAAAATATGTATTTATTTTGTAATGGGGTAGGGGTACACTTTTTTTTTTTTTGCTTTTATACCACCCCTTCCTGATGACCTATGAATTAAAGTTCACCACACACGTCACACATGTCCACATTCTCTCCAATATGTATATATGGGATGCAAATGACGGAGTGACTCTTCCCGAGAGTGGGCAGTAGAAATGGCAGCCCGGAGCTCTCTCGGCAGATAAGGGTCAGCTCCGACTTATGACGCAGCATGGGTAACCGCAGGCGTCAGGGACTTTCTGGCCAGGACACAGAAGGGACCAGCCTGTTCACTGCCTTCATCCCAGCTTCATAAATAGCTGCTTGAGTCGCACAACAAAAGAGCCCAGTTTGTCAGAAAACGCCTACTCAGCTCTTATGCGCTTTGCCTTAATTCTGCTTTTAAGAGCTGACTTTTGTTTGAGAACAGAAGCTGCCTCTGTTTTTGAACATGTCCCTGATCCCCCCCCCCCCGGCCCTTATCCCGCTGCTAATTCCCCAGTTTAACTGTTCTGCTGCATTACCATTCTCGGCAGAGGCTAAGCTGATCCGAAGTGGCCATTTTGGACAACGCTTTTGAAAGCGCAATGTCACGTGGGTGGGAGGGGCCAAGGTACATGCAGCTGCTAGGCTGCAACAAAAAACGCAAAATACATTGCAGGAGATTGGTATTTTTATTGATTTGTTTGGAGTCTGAATATAAAAAAGTAAAGCATCAGGCAAATGTGGGAGATGGGGGTCAAATGTTTGTTGATGGGATGGAGGGGAGTACAGTTCTGCTTTGAAATAAAACATTCACAGTTCATGTACCAATACATCAACATGGCTGCAAAATAAATGTGCAACAACGGGAATATAAACAGAAAAACAGCAATGTGTTACCTCTATGGGGGGTTGGAAGGAACGGAGGGCAGTGCCCCATTTTTTTTTTACCTGCTGATCAAAGAGCAGCCTAGTGATTGTCCTGTTTGTCTATCAGGTGACAAGAGAGTTGTGAAACTTTATCTGAAGTCCAAGGAAACCGGTAAAAAGTTTGCCAGCGTGGATTTTGTCTTTTACAACTGCAGCGTCCATCAGTCGTAAGTATTATTTAATGTTCATGTGCATATGTGTGTGTGTGTATGTGTGTGTGTATGTGTATATATATATATATATATATATATATATATATATATATATATATATATATATATGTAGTTAGCTTTCTTATCTGTGCCATGCCATGTTTCAATGTTTCAAGTTCTGGGAGAAAGAATAGTATTCACCTGGTTTCCAACACTGTGACGTAAAGTTATATTCACTCCAAGATGCTGATGCATCATTTCCCATATTTTTCTGTTCCTGCAAACATGGAGCCAGTGCTGCGGAGTCACATGACTGTTCCTGCCCATGGCTGTCACCTCTCTGTTCTTTCCCATAATCTGCTGCTGCAGGAAAACAGGCAGCCAGTCAACTTTCAAGGGCTGCTGAATAATTGCAGACACAGAAAATTGTGTCACACTATTCAGGCTAATGCGGACATGTATCAAGGGAGATGCTGATAAAAGCAAGGAATGGCTGCATGGAGCAAGGAAAATCTGTAAGTAATGGCCACTTGAAAACAGATTTCATTTTTTTTCCTTTATAAGGTGAACCACCTTTTTATATTTTAGTATTTATTACTTTCAATGACATTTCATTTTAGCTTTGCACACATGCTAAAATTACACATTTTGTACATGGAAATCAGCCCAAATTACTATATCTTACTGGGTAAAATTTTGTAGCAATTCCTTATATGATTTTTGCACTGTTGATCTATATCTTTGCACTCTGTAATGTGGAAAGGAATGCAGCCCCCACATCTAATGACTATTGAGCTGAATTATATTACATTTTTCTTGTTTTTGGGTTTTGATTCGCTTTATTGCATCCTGACCTGAAATGGTCTCAAAGCCTTTCTTGCATCTCTCACATTTGCTTGCAGGCTTATGGCAGCAGCCAGTCGTCTCTGTACAAAGAAAGAGGAAAAGTGCTTTTTAAAAAGGGTCTGTGCTCTTTTTCTGCCGGTTGTTGCTCGGAGGCCCGAGCTGTGCTGCCATCACAATGCCCATTTATGGAGCAATGAAAGTGCCAGGGCAGTGTTTGGAAAGAAGGCATGGGGGTGGAGGGGATACCTCGAAGGGATCATGTGTTCGCCATCCTCTTTATAGCTCTGTTATATTACACCCGTCTATATTGTGTGCATCACTTTCTGCTACGTTGGCTCTTTTATGAAGGGATCTGCTAATGGAAATGTCTGTGTTTCCTTAACATGGGGGTGCTTAGCTGCAGGCAAATGTTCTCTAACAGGGCAAGTGTGGTAATGTATATTGTGTACAGAAAAGGAGATTTACCATCTGACACAGCTGGTCTGGCAGGACAGAGGATTCTGGGAAATTCCCGTACAGATGTATGAGAATGCAAAACTTGAAGCAGGTCAACTTCAGGTCACTGTCAATTCCAAATGAAGCTTCTCCAGTGATGTCAGACTGAGGTTAGCGACAAGAGACCAAAACCAATCAATGCAGGGACACTGCAAAAATGTATGTTTAAATTCTTTGTCCTTGGTGGGATCTGAACCCACCATCCCAGCATTGCAAACTTGCCTAGAATCCGACTCCAAAAACTCTGCTTTCATGCAACTTTACCTTCCATATCCACCTTCAGGTAACTTTAGCTGCAGGGAACTTGGAGAGCTCACATCTGCCCCTGTTACCCTCACCGCTGCGGCAGCACCTCCCTTTGAGGGTTCGGCACCTGCTTGTTCTCCGACTCACCTTCCAGACTCACCAGAGAGTGACGGCAGCACGCAGCTTTTAGATTAATATCCGCCGCCGAAATCAAACCGCATACATTTGCATAAAGAGCACGCCAATTAACATGTTTGTAGGTAAAGCTAAAGGCTTCTTATTTCCAAAATGAGGGGAGCGTCATTCACGAGAATTAATTTTTTTTCCGCCTTTTTTTTTTTTTTCCGAGTGGCTTAATTAAATATTTCTTCTGCGTTGTGTATGTGTGTATCTTACACACACGTCGCCTGCGCAACGCAGATTTCTATTTATTAGCTATGCATCGGATGTTGGTTTGTTTCGCTGGAAGGGGGACCCCGGGTTGCAGTACGCTACTCCGCTGAGACAGTCTTACCTTGGCATATTAAAGTGCAACTCCGAGGGGGGAATTGGAAGAGATCATTTAAAATGCATAATTCCCTGCACATTTCTAACTGACTGGTTGTAAAGCTGCGCTGGCTGTTTACAATGGTTCAGGCGCTCCTTATTTTTTTTTTTTTTTTAATATGCTCCAGAGAATTCACAGCGTTCTCCATCAAGGTAGTATAAAGGCTTCTTCGCTGTGCAGTTCTTATTGTCACCATGCTTGGTGTTGGCAACGTGTGCAATTCATAGAATAAAGAAGAACCCTGCTCATTTTTGTGCCTTGACCTTTTTTGAACATGGGGGAACCCTCGAAATAGCTTTCAGGGAACCGCTGCTACAATTACTTTATCCACACCTCACCATATATTAGCATAGTGGTCAGTGGTAAGAATGTCACCTGTACAGATAGCCCAAAAAATCATTGGTGTCAATTAAACTGAGGCACAAATTGCTCAAGGATCCCCAAGCAATTTCTGGAGGAACCCTGGTTGAGAAACACTGATCTAATCAACTGCAGGATAACCATGTCCTCCTCTTAATTTTGAAAGGGAGAGAATCCCTATGGCTGTTCTGATTTGAGCCCACATACACAGCAGAGGGTTTATTTCTTATTACCAATTCTTTCATCATCCTCTGTACAGTGAGCTGAAAATGTGCGTGTCTGAATATCAAAAAAACAAAGAGGGCCATTTGTCCCGTAGAAGATGTTCCTCATTATAAGCTCAGGGTTCAAAGGTCAAAGATACAGCCCAAAGCCACAGGGGTGACCGGCTATTAGCATATATCCAGATTCTCTGCGGTTTGTTACAGAGCCAAGCCAAGACATTATCTGTGTCTGCTGTGACCTCCGACCCCCTCCTACCCTGAATGCACAAAGCCAGTGATGAATGGTTAGATTGATGACATCACTGCTCGAAGAATCCATACATACGGTGCGCCGAGAGAACAAATTGAATAGTTATGTTTATTTTCTTCCTTTAAATAAACTGGCCTGCATGAGAAGATCAATACATAATTTCTTTGCATTCCGTAATAGAATTGTTATTTGCTTTTGTATGATGTGCTTCTTAAACAATGCACTGGTGGGAGGATAGACTAAAACATTGGTGGTGATGATTTTAGCACAAAACAAATATTTAGTTTGCTTCATAGAAATAAATAGAAAAAATACTTTATTCTCTCAAGTCGTTTGCAGGAGATAGAAGAGTTTTATTTCTGTGTTCTATAAACCTTCAATGTCTGAATCTATGGACATTGTAGGGGATCATGCAGATAATAACAGGTTTAAAGGTAAATTAAAAATGTTGTATTTAAAGTAAACTTGTGGCCAGGCTATGGCATTCCAGTATTTGCATATGCGCTTTAAAAGCCCTCACTGACCTTGAAAGCTGCAGGCGCTATAGAGGAATTCATCCTTAATGTGCACAGCAGATGCTTCGGCATGTTCCCTCCTTCTTTCTGTTCTCAGTAACTCCCCCCCATGGTGACAACAGCTCAGCATCCTCTGCCTCCCCCTATATCCTTGTAGCAGTGCTACAGCTGTGCATCCCACACTCCCTCACGTAGCAGTGGCATAGTGGCTCAACATCCCCTTCTTCCTCAACAGTTTTAATTTACCTTTCATAGCAATGATTGAGCATCTCAGCACCTTTGTATTCTTCTTCTCAGCAACTCTGCTCCTTTCTCCCAGCAGTGCACACTGTTGCTTCCCCCTGCTAGCAGTGACTCAGCAGCTGAACCCTTCCAGCATTGATTCAGCCAATCTGCACCTTATGTTGTCCTATCCCAGCAGCTCAGCTGCCCCTTGCTGCAATGATTTAGTAGCTTTGCCCCCCACAGCAGTAATTTAGCAGCTCACCACCATTTGCTCCCCCCTCCCTGCAGTAACTTTGCAACTTTCCACCCTCCTACTTCCTAATAAACACTAACTGGTTCTCTTTAAATGCCAGAGCACCCAAGCCAGACTTTATGCTGCTTCTCACCCCCCATACCTCTGCATTCAGGTCTTGTGTGCAGTGAGGTTAGTCCATTACCTACTAGACAAATGAATATGATCTTGCAATATCCAGCTAATTGCTTATTATTGTTAGCAGTCACGCTCGCTAATTGACACCCAGGATCTGAAGCTTTATTAAGGAGGGTTATTTACAAATCGCACTTAACAACTTGTTACAGGGAAACCTGGAGGTTGTGAGAGCTCTTGAGGCGGCAATCTCCATGTCCTGCGTCTACTCGGATCCATAATACAATCGGGGAACTGCTCAAGCCAAGCGGGGCCAGGAAGTGTTTAACCTGCCAAATGATTCCCTATGAATCCCCAATGTTGGGCACCACCCCGTTTTTTTAACAAACCAGCTTCAATACTTTTCAAAATGCTGCATTTAAGGATGTTGGAGGAAATTGGAGGTACTTACCTGAATGCTAGTTCCAGGTTGGGGGCTCTAAGTATTCTGATTGTATCTCATTCTGATTGTACAATCACAGATAAAATTGGGGTCATACTAATGCATTTCATTTATATCTGATCAGTTGGCCATTGCAGTGTATGGTATCTTTTAAGTTAGAGGCACAGCAGCTGCTGCTTTAATTGGGGAGATTTTCCTTTACTTCTGTATGTTCACCAAGGCAGGAAGTGTAAAAATCGTCCAGTAATTAAACATTGATGCAGTGATTTGAAATAACAATGGCTTATCCAGTTTCTTATTCATACTGCAAAGCACCTTCAGCCTATGTAATGGGGTGTTCTATAGTCCTGTGCCGGGGTGATAACGCTGCACTTCCATACATACAGTACAGTCTGCATGGTCACACGAGGATAGGAAGTGTGTTTCCAGCAGGATTACTAGATTAAAGCAAAGAAGCCTAGAAATGAGTGCAGCCACTACATCTAGGAACCGGTAATCTGCAGTATTTTTTGCTTTTGTTTTGGGGTTCAGATGCACTTATTATGCAGGTTTGCAATGCACAACTGAGCATCTAAATTGACTCAGATGCAGAATTTGTTTCCCTTCTGCCCACAATCAGTTCATTGAACCTTCCACATGTGTACAACCGCTGCTAGCACACCATTACCAGAATTAGGTCTATGTATCAAACAGTGAATCTAACATTCAGCAAACATTCTCTGCAGGTGAACCTACCAGGTGCATGCGTTGTAAATAGGCGATTGATTCACCACCAGAGAATGTTTGCTGATTGGTGAGTGTTGATTTTGTGTGGTCATTTTACACGCAGACGATGCTCAGCAGAGTCCTCCCCTAAATCTCAACCATCTCTTTCACATCAGCTTCATCGTGATCCGCAGATTTCCTCCTCTCTCCGCGAAAGCCCAAAATGCATCGTCTTATTAACTCTCCATTTACTTTGCCTAATAGCTACAACGTATTCGCTAAACGCACGCATTTACCAAATGTCAGGGCCGTTCATTGAAGGAGTCTCCAGAGTAAATAAAATTATATCCGCTTCTATTAAAATGACTAATGACATCTACATATTCAAATAGTGGAAGAGACGAGCCGAGCGGAGGAAAACGAACAGGAAAAAATGACATTCAAAGGGAGAGCGTCACGTTTTAACTCAGCTAGCGCTCATTACGAGCCGTTATCAAGTTCATCTGAAAGTGATTATTAGTGTGGAATTCATTTTATTCTCAGCTTTACTTTTACAGAATTAATTCTAATACGTTTTTGTTATAATGACCTCTAGTGGCCAGTTGGGTGTCAGGCAGTACAGTTGTTACTCTTCGAGTTCTGCTCAAGCTACTGACATCTAAAAGAGTGAAGAAAAACAAAAAAACAATGACGTATATGAAAATATTTTCTGGCAGGTCAAACAATGAAACAAAACTTTTTTTTCAAAAGCCACCAATTGGTGACTTTGCCTAGGCTGAGATGATGTAATTGGTCTGCTGCAGGCAGGAGGAAATGTATCCTGTGTCTCCTCTCCCCCAGTGATCGGACTGCAACATTGTTACATTATATCCAATATTACAACATTGGGCCTGATTTATTAAAGCTCTCCAAAGTTGGACAGGATACACTTTCATCAGTGAAGGGGGGGTGATCCAGCAAACCTGGAAGGGGTTTCTTCAAAGTTACCATATTTTCCGGCGTACAAGACGACTTTTTAACCCCGAAAAATCTATGACAAAGTCAGGGGTTGTCTTGTACGCCGGGTACCAGTACTTACCTGCAGCGCCCGGTGTCCTCACAAGTCCCCTCTCTGGTCTGGCGTCCCTGCGAGTCCTCCTGTGCCTCCTTCTGTCTTCCTGCTTTTCAGCTTACACGAGTCCTCCTGGGCAGGCTCGCGTTGCTTCACAGCAGGACTCGTGTAAGCTGAAAAGCAGGACGTGAGCCTGGATTGGCTCTCCAGTGGAGAGCCTGGATTGGCTCTTCACTGGAACACGCCCATTCATTAAAGGAACGTGCCCATTCATTACTTAGAACTAGTAGTGTACAGTTCTTTCTGCCTCTCAGTTCTCTCACAATAGTGAGATCTGACAGGCAGAAGGAACAGTACAATACTGGGCATATAACACGACCCCCAAATGAATGGTTAGAGTGGGGGGGGGTCGTCTTATACGCCCAGTCGCCTTATACACCGGAAAATACGGTACTTGTTATTGCTAGCAAATGTTTTGAATCCTGGACAGCTTTGTTCTGTTATATTGGGGAAGGGGTAAGGAGAGCAGCACTAAACTTTGCACTTCTCCATAGAAGTGAAAGGATTGATGAACACGTCATGTCAGCATGACCATTTGTCTCAAATGATGATTATCTGTCCTGTAAATAGAGGAGAGAGAGAGGAGAGAATTGGTTTACAAATATAAAATGGAAACCCCTGGATGATGCCTGAACAAAAATGGGTCTATCCTTCAGAAGAGATAAAAGATTCAGCCATTGTCAGGGAAGTTTGCCACCTTTTTAGAACTCGGACCACTGCATCGGTAATGCCATATTTAAAAAAAAGTGGGAGTTTTTGTTCCCAGGGCTTCCAAATATGGAGTATGGAAGTACTGTAAGGATTCCATATTGGGGATCAGACGCCTCATTTATTGGAATGATAAAACTGATCGTCTCTTTGATCATAATTGATTGATGTTTGAGCATAATCAATATCCTTATCAATATCACAATTCAATCTGTTAGCCATAAAAGGGGCAATCTTTTAAAAAAGCTGAATAATGCTAAAATATTTTCTGGAAAAAAGCCTTACACTCCTTTATAAGTACCCCCGATTACAGGTGTTGGGGACATGATGTGTCAATTTGTTCCCCCATGTGACCTCTCTATTGCTCATTCCTATCGAACAGATTGGCTGAATTCCTGAATGCATTCCCCCGCTCACCAACAGCTGTCCTTCCAGCATATTAGTGACAGGTGCTCTTTACCGAGCAGCAGATTGATACTACATGTCTCTTGCCACATCCGTGCTGTTGTTGAGTTGCGCATCAGAAGCAGCGCATACTGAAATTCCTATCGCATAGCGGCTGGCGCCTGAAGCATGCAGTAAGATAAGCTGCCCAGGTTTCCATAGAGGTGAATGACTGGCATTTTAATTGGATTTTCCCACTTCATTGGCCAGTATCCGTATGAGGCGATCAATTCTACCCAAATTGCCATCGAGCGGAACATTCTACTCCAAATCCCAACTCCCCAGTGGGATAAACAGACTGAACTCTGACCGCATTTGTTACTTTTCTTTTGTTTCTGGGTTGCAGGATGCTCTGGATAATCTAAGCTGGTGCATTAAAGATACAAAATAATTCTGTGTTGCAGGGGTCGGATTTATAGCCAAGACTGGAACCTCAGACTTTTGGACTGCCCGTGTCCCCACTGTGGATATTCCCCTCACTTCCTGTTTCCTATCTCCTTACTGAAACTGCAGCCTTAGGATAAATCCCTTTCCAAAGACTTCCTTTAAACTGTGGCTAAACCCAAGAACAAAACTGTAATATTGCAGCTTACTAGACCTTAAATAGAAAAGAGAGAGAAACTTAATTTTCCTTACAGGTTTTTCCCTTTTTTTACCTGAATACCCTGCCAGCTACACACTTCCTGTCTAGGGGTGACAATGCTCCCTCCCTATATAGTAGTGCAGCATCGTTGTCAGCCTAGGACATGAAGTGTGTTAGAATAATAAAATGCCTTCCCTTATACCTACTTCCATTACATAGTGGGAGGTGTTCTGTAATCAAATGAGATGATTTGAGAACAATGCAATGTAATAATAAAGTAAGCACCTAACCCCTGAAGAACAGAAGAAGCTCCACTGTAAGCATTAGACTCTCATCTGACACATTGATAATTAATAATTATTAGTCCTGTAGAACTTTTGAGTACTTCGATATTTTCTTACATCTCTCATCGTGTCATTTTTTTCCCTGCAGCTGCCTGTCCTGTGTGAATGGATCATACCCCTGCCACTGGTGCAAGTATCGGCACGTGTGTACCCACAATGCAGCTGACTGCTCCTTCCTGGAGGGCCGGGTGAAGATGTCAGAGGTAGGAATGCTTCTCTGTGTGTGACACAATGTAACATTCCTTCCACTTGTGTGTTTAGTGCTTTGCATGAGATGTTTGTTTTGGCAGAAGGAGAATGGTTCAGCTGTACATTTTTTAGGCTCTGGTTCACAAGCCTGCGTCTCTTCCCCCTCTCTCGCCTGGATGCTACTGGTCTGAGCAATCCAAACATGCGATATGTATACCTATAGAGACCCAAAATGTTTTATTAGTTTGGCTGCAATGGACATCAGATGAAAGGGAAGACATTAGAAAAAATGTAAGAGAAAACAAAGTTGCTGATTGGAGAAGGACAGCAGGGCCTGCCGGGGTCAGGGTCTGTTTGCACCATGCTGCTCCTTCTTTTAAGTGCAGATGATGCATCTGGAACTGTCCTGCACAATCAGCAACCAATAGAAACACCTCCAGATATTTACTGTAACAACGGGCAAAAATGTGTAGTTATGAGAGCTGCCATCGGCTGTAACCCATGTATGCAAAAAAAGCAACACTATTTTATATGTATTTGATGAATGCTGAAATGTAAAGCAATATTGACTCATGCAAGGAGGTAATTTAGGTTTATGAATCCATTCCGGGAAGATACTCATCATTTTCCTGGTTGTGCACAAATCAAATAACATGGCCAGGTTTGGATGAGAGGGGGTATTGGTTAGGTTGAACAGACATTTGGGGTAGACATTTTTGGGGGACAGATGGGGTGGAAATGTATTAAAGACTCATGATGCCCCCTTCCCAGTGTTGATTATCGAAAAATAGGGTCCTCAGTAGGTTGGCATCCTTGCAAATTCCCCCCTTCCTACAGAAAAGCGACCCCAATCTTCACCACCCCATCATCCAGACAGGTGCTCATCTCTAACAAACTGCCCTTTCAAGTGTGAAGGTTGTAAAAGACCCCCTGGCCCTTGGTTGGCTTTTGGATGATCCAGCTGCAGCTTGAAAAAAGTGCCACCAGCATCTTACTGCCAGTGGTCATCTTTAATAAAAAAATGTGACCTATGTGAGTAAAATATTTTATCTTCACAGTGATAATGGTCACACCCTGACAACCTACACAACCATGGATCCATAAATATGAAATATAGGAAATTAAATGTAAAAAATGCATTGACCTGTTTTTCCAGTGAACATTAAATCACTCAAAATGTGCAATCACTGCTAATATTAGTAGTTTGCTTTTGTTTTTTTAGAGCCCTTCCAGAGATACCATAGCCCCATGTATGCATTCAGGGCCTGCTGTAGGTACATTATTCTATTGTGTGCATTGTAAAGGGGATGGAATTTCAGTTTTGTTTGTTTCTATTGTGAGGAAATAATACAGAAGTGACTGTTGTAGGTTTTTAAGCCACCGGGTTACAATCTTCCAAAGCTAACCCCTATCTGCTACCCCCTCCTCCTGTGGAAGTCTGCCTTCGCTCCCAAGTCCTCCATATATAGGTCAGACGTGTCCTGGGGTTATTGTTTGGATATATGGTGACTGACAGTTCTGGGAATGGTAAGGTTAGGACAGGGAGCACATCTGTCTTTGCCTCCACTACAATTCCTTAACCTTCTCTAGCTCTGAAATGGACTGGAGGTGCCTTGCCGCCCCTGGCACTGTAAGGCTAAAGCTTTCTTTCTCTTAGCTATTCGCTGCTTCTCCCAGAATCCTCTGCAAGCCGGGTGAGCATCAATGATTGTAAACGCCAACCATGCATAAAGAAGAATTCCAGAAGGGAGAAAATTTAGCGGAAAAATTATACAGTTTTGTTTTCCGCAGAGCTTCGTTTGCTGATACAGGTTAAAAGCTTTATTTTTGTGTTTCCCATTCCTTGCATCTTGATTGATGAATAGATTTTCACTGTATGAAAATATGAATGAATTGTGTTGTCAGGAGTATTCACTTTGTACGTTTAGATCTACGCTCCGTATATGGAAATGATGCATTGAATAGAACAGGAACAGCCTAGCTGCTCAAGTCTTTATTCAGGTTTTGCTGTAGTACATAGACTCCTGTCCTCTCCCCTTCTTCCTCATCACCACCACCTCCCTTTGATGATTTGGGAACTCCTGTTTGCGATGCAAGACAGAAATTCCAAGACACTCTTCTACTGATGATACAGCCATCTAGGAGAATTAGGGCCCACAGTATGCTATACCTAGGCTCATCCTACTTGAGAGGTCTGGAAGCATTTTCCTCTTGTGAGAATTTGGAGGAGTCTTTAGATAGTTGCCACCCAGAACAAGTAAGGGTGACTGAGACTGAGTTCTGATAACTCTGATTGGCCCATGAAATAGGACACCTAGATATTTCTAGTGCTAAACACAAAAGAAAGGTAACCTATTGCTTTGCCTTGATTGAATAAAGAGCAGGTATGTTGCAGTGCAAATAATATAGGGAATAAAATAAATCATTGTGTTCCCTTAGCCATTATCAGTTAATGAATTGTCATATTGTGGCTGCATCTAGTTATTTCTTCTTATAATACATAGATACTATTATTCCAATGGTTTTACAATCATTAGATGGTTTTATTTTATTGGATTTTAGTTGTTGTCCTGCAGTTTTTATGCATTCCATTGCCTTTTCCTGTGCTTATGTTTCCATTGTTCTGGGATGGGGCACAGCACGGCACTCTGAACTCTGTACAGGCGGAGCCAATGGAAACTGCCGCACAAGATAAGGGAAAACAAAGATAAAATACACAGGAGCCAAAGAAAAGGGAAGGATTTAGGGAAATTTTCAGGATGGCATATGGAAGTGGAGATGGGAAAACCTTTTAAAAGGAGAAACTGATTTTTAATGAATTCCTTCTTTTCCCCAAATGAGCCCTAGCATGTTGGATATTCCTTTTTTCAGTGGCCATGACCCTATTGCAACCGTTCAGTGTAATACTCCTCACCTATAGGAATGAATAGGGCCACTGCTGCACGATTTATATTCCAAGCACTTCATCTGAGAATGGATTTGCCAACGTTTTCCAGGACAACAAAAAATCATGTGCAATAAACTTTCTGATTTTCCCCGCTTTCTTAATCCCAGGTTTATAAATGTTACCCAGTTATCGGTAGCTAATCTTTCGACTTACTTGTGAAATCATAGAATATATTACGGGCAGAGCAGCAGCAGATGCTTTAGTGTTAGAGAGGTGAAGACTGGCCACTGACAATATGTGCAATCTGCCGCCACTGCGCTGCCTGTTATCTATGCATTACAAGGAGGGGGACCTTCTGAACCGCCAAAGAGAGAGGCTGCAATTCAGCTTTGATTAATGATGTGTCCAGAACCAGTCCGCACAAATATTTCCTACCTCCATTCTCTACCAATATTCCACCCATTCTCCTGACAGCCTATTCCACTGGCTGCAGATGACCAAATGTACCGGCAATAAGAAAGGATTCAGCAGCCAAGACATCGGAAAGTCGCATCTGGGCCTGAGTCTGTGCAGAGAGGAGGCGATGAGAGGGTGGCAGGGAGGCTTCTCACTGACTGATCTCCTAGATTGTATAACTTAGTCGCATGACTATGGGGCCTGTAATATGTTGGCGATATTTAGATATACTGTATATACAGTTTTTAAATAGTTCAGCGACACATTCCAGCATATACAATTCATAAGGGATTGGACTATAAATAGAAGTTGTTGTGTGATCCATACATCCATAGTCTGTAGTCTACCCAATGTCCTACCTAAGGTGGGAAGCAGTCGGTGGGCCTTCGGTGGCAATAAACAAACAAGCTGCCTTGTCAGACTCTTCATCTTAATTATGCGGCCTGCGGTTCTCCTGCAGACATTATCTCCCGCATGTGGCGAGCTGGAGTTTAGGAGGAAGGGATGGGGGCAGAAGGTGTGCGCCGACAAGTCCCATCTTTGTAACTTAGCGGTCTTATGTGATGCCTGCAATTAAAAATGAATTATCGTTTAATAAAAAGTCTGATCTCCCTGGATTAGCTGGCTGGCCCCGCTTGCTCACAGTTAAGGTTGCTTGCAAATTAAGGCTGAGTTCAGAAGAAGGTGACTGCAAAGTTATTTTAAGGGAATTTTTTTTCTCTCTCCCCTAATGCCGGGGATGATATTCATCCTCTGCGGTTTGCGGATTTCTCGTTTTATTCCTTAATGCCACATTCCAGGCAGCCCTTACATACAGGGAACTGTTGACACTGTTTAGGAAATGATGCAGCAGTGTGGAAGTTTGAAGTTCACCTCTTAAGGAGTTTAATGCCAATTACTAAAAACCTTTTAAAATCTGCAGCTTTATTTAAAATACCCCCTGCAGCGAAGACACTTCTTGTTGAAGTGACAGCCGGCTTCCAACTGTGCTCCTGCCCCAACACACATTGGGCCTGATTTATCAAAGCCCCCATGGACTGGATAGGATTGACTATTATTGGAGAACCAGGGGGATCCAGCAAACCTAAAATGGATCTGGTTCAAGATTGAAAACATTTGCCAAATAATATCAAACGATTTTAAGAAATTCCTCTCAAATTTGCTGGATCACCCAGGTTCTCCATTGTTTGTCTGTCTTCTCCAATCTTGGAGGGCTTTGGTAAATCTGGCCCATTGTGTAGAGTTTACATTTTGGACAGAATTAAAAATGATTAGGATCCTTTTTGCTATTTTGGTCACCATTAGCAACATTTACTCATTTAGAATCTACCCACACCGAGGTCGTTGCATTAGAATGCGACCATGTCCGTGACCTAAACTCCATCTAGCCCTTCTGCAGGCTACCTGCTTGCTTGTTCCAGATGATGCCATTGCATTTTCACTTTCTAATCCGCTATCTTTCCTGTAATAATCTACAGAATGCAAATCGTCGATTGAAATAGTCATTCCCATTACATTCTCTCAAGTTGTAATCCAGAAAAGGGCTTCAAAATCAGCATTCAGACACGCCGTTTGATTGTAAAAGTCCTGATTTTTTGTATTTCTGCTTACTCCTAGAATGCCAATGAGGGCTTGAGAGATGTACGTCAAAATAAAAAGAATCTGCGGCTAGCTGCATGCAGATCGACCTGTCAGTCTGTGTGAGATTTATGATGGGCAGGAAAAACGTGTATCGATTTGTATCAATCTGCTGAATTCTAAAATGTGCCCAGATTGTGTTCAATGGTCATCTTTTTGTTTCCATACCAAAGCCACTTTTCAGTCCCTTGGATACATGGAAGTGGTACTCGTGACCACCTATTCTGCACCTGTTCTTCATGTTATTCCTGAGCGGGAAGGGGACATCCATCTGCCATTCAAGGAGCATGACTGAGAATGCTGTTAAAGGGAGAACCGCAAGGGGCAGTGCCGGTGGCCTTTGCTATTACAGAGCTCTTTGTCTCCATCAGATTGGTCCTGTAACTGAAGTGTTTGACTAATGAAAGCCATTCTGCCAAGTATGCTCCTCCGCCTATTCTATTTGCTGCTTGGCTTTTCTCTATAAGCATCACAACATTTAGTTGAAGGCTCTGCTGCAACTATAAGACCTAAAGCTACCCTGCACTCGGGATTCCAAAATAACCAATGCATGAAAAAGACTCAAATACTTTGGAGGATTTTAACCAACACAAGTCAATTCAGCTATACAGACAGTGACATAGGAGGAGGAGAGGACCCTTCCTAGAAGAGCTTTTACAATCTAGGAGGTGGGGGAAGTATCACACAATAGGAATGGAGATATGGAATGGTGGGAAGTAGTGAGGGTTTTAGGAGACAGAAGAAGATGGGTAGGCAAGTTTGGTTATGCAATGTAGGGGATGACTTCAGTGCCTGCAACTGATGCACAGAGCCCCCTATAGAAGAGGCTGCAGGGGGACCAATCACGAGAAGTCTGCAGGTGAGGAGGGTATAAGATAAGTAAATGTGCCCATTGCACCCCCCTATACAAAAATTTGAATTTACCCTTGCAGTGTGGGGATAGCTGCATTGTTTATATATAAAATATAATGTTGAATAGTTTGAAAGGGGCTATGTATTTTTCACACTGTGTTTTTGGTTTGTTTATTGATTTCTTAGTGTTTTCTTCCCATTGAAACCAAAGTGTTTTCTGGTATTAATTGGAGCAAAGAGTAGAAGAGCACAGAATCCATTATTATAACTGTTTTCCAGCTGGTCTCTATTACAAGATAAATTGTTGGAATCTACTTCTACAGAGTGACAACAAAATCATTCAACTTTGTATTCTTTAAATTCATATTCTGATTTTCTCATTCGTTCTCTAGCGTTCTGTGTGTGATCTGTGCCTGGCAGTAGTCTGGTATGATATCTCAGGCCCATAGATTCTTGGCATACCGTCAGTTTCCTGCCAAAGGTGGGGGGAATGCAGACTGCGCGTGACCAGGGGATATTCCAAATGCCGCTTGTGACATCACATGTACAGCAAACAGCCTTCCTTGTTTTTTAGAAACCAAAACAAAGTTTTTCAAACTCCAAACAGGGGAAACACGTGTCGGGACATTGCTGCCAGTTCCACTTACAGTGCCTGCGTAGGAAGTTGGAGTCACAAAATGCAGCTATTCTGGAATGAGCCAAATTAACCTTTTCGTAGACTCTTTCAGAAGTATAATTAGAAAAGGTTTTTGAAGCTGATATGTTTCCCAAATCAAGGCCAAGTTCATTTCAATAAATGTGTATTAGGTCAGGCCAGGTCAGTTTTGTTGGATAAGTTGCAATGGTTTTTTAAGCCGGGTGGGAAGAAAATGTAGGGAGGTGGCAGCCCCTGTATTGTTACCCAACTCTTCAGTAACCACCCAAAAACAGCCGGGTGGTTACTGAAAAGTGCTAGGTGGTATGCCCAGCTGAAGGGGGCTGGGAAGAACACTGAAGTGGACCTGTAATATGCATATAGTAGGATGTTCTGAATAGGGCACAGGGAGGGAAAGTGTTGGCAGCTTATGGATCACCCTGTAAGATTGCCTAGCACAGGTCTGCTTTTAAAATCGAGATCAAAAAAGCTTAGACCAAGACCCGACGGTCCATATGGTTGATGACCTCCTCAACAAACTACATCTCTGATTTCATGGTTCTCTTTTAGAATTTGAATACCAGGTATCCTCATCCCCCCCCCCCCCCCCCGTAATATTATTGTTTTATATCATATGTGTTTCTTACTGTGGTTTTTATTGGATGTACAATTTCTCTATTTTCATATTGTTCTTTCTTATGAAATGCAAATATAGATTTGCCAATAGAATCAAAATCACAGTAAGTGATCAAACCAAATTTGCCAGCACTGGCTATTTTCTAGTTACCTTTGGTCCCCAGGCATTCATGGTGGATTGGGGGGAGGGGTGTCTAGTTTGGGTATTTTGGTAGGAGAAAACTTTGTTCTAGGGTTTTGCTCCATAATAAGCGTCAGGCCCAATAGTAGAAGCTCTGCATTCTCAGGATAGACCACTCCATTGCTTGCTGTTATAATATGGCAGGAGGTGGTATAAATTTAGGGTAATACTTTTTTAACCAAGCTGCAGTCCTATATCAATGTATCATGCCTTGCCCTTACCATTCTTAAAGTGGACTTTTCAGTAGATACGTTGGTGACATATTATATTACAACAGCCTCAAGTACTTTGTCTAGTCTGAGATTTTTCCATTTGAACATAGACAGGCACCAGGATTTATATGATTGTGCCCTCTCTGAGCCAGACCAGGAAGTAGATGGTGACCCTGGATGATGTCTGATCAAAAATATCAGATGGAATGATTGTCAGGTGTAGTTCTATAGGCAATAATATAATACAGGACATTACTTAACAAGACAAAATATATCTGGTGCTGGGTCCACTTTAAGTGAATCTCCCAGGGTTGGCTTTAGTGGGCTTTTCCCATTTGTCTCCAGTAGCTCAGTGTAAGCTGGGTGCGTCCCCTCTCCAGGTGTTTCCTGTTTTGGATTCCCACTTCATAGTTTTTAGATTAGGTCATTTGGACATGTACAGTTAGGCGTATGACCCTAATATTTCCGATAAGGAATTGGAAACTTTATTCGGCTGCATCTAAAAATGCGTGCAGTCTTTTGTCGGGTGAATTGTGAAAAAGTGTGAGCTGGCCATCTAACTCGTGGCAGGTGACATCACTGAGGTGCGGCCCAAAATGCCCCAGTGATGACAATACATCCGAAATGATAATCTTTTCTCCTGTGAATGTGATGATTTAATTTCACTGCCATTTCCTGCAGCAGCTAAAGTGTACCTATCACTGAGCATTCTTCATGTGCTGGAAAACATATTGCAGACCAATGTTTTAAAGAAAATTGAATATCCGTAATTTCATCTCATCGACAAGCGGAATGTTGGTTTTGTTCATAAAATGGTTGTCGCTGGCATGTGTTTTATTTTTCGTTGGCCGCTTCTCATTCAGCTGCCTGGCTGTGATCACAATATTTATATCTGCAAAGCTTAACATGTTCATCCAGTGTGCCAGGTCACAGATGCTGCATTTCCAGGTGCCGCTGCTGTGGATTCTGCTCAATCAGCTGTTCCTTCAGCTCCCCAGGTCACACCACTCCCTTGTTACCAGTCCCCTCTATGAAGCAGGGACAGGTGTGAATTCCTGACACGCTACAAATTCTTCCTTTGCTTCCTTTGGTTGATGTCGCCCTGTAGTGGCAGAGGCCAGAAATGCTTTGAAATGTGAATAAAAATTTTAGGATTGAACTGCTGCTTTTGTGGCTCTCATTTTCATTAGGGCATTTTTTTTTGCACCTCCCAGCATCCTTTTTTTTCTTCTGATTTTATTACAGGTCAGTGTGTACCTTGGTTCCAGGCACTGCCCACATGGAAAGGAATTATGCAGCACAGAATCATGTGACAAATAGTTGTTGTCCCTCCTAGAAGTTTGCGGAATCTCTCTGCAACCAAAAAGTACATTAGCATGAATTCTTAGCTAGCATTTACAGCTAACCCATTGACTTTGATGCCTTTGGTTGCTTTTCAAAGGAGGAAATCTGCTAAAATAAATCAACCCATATTTGGATTGGAAGCGAATAAAGACATCATAACCTTGCTTAGTAGAAGGGTTTCTTTAAAGCTCACCTGCCACCCAGGTGTATACTTGTCTTGCAACTACTGCAAAATAACCAGTGCTTCCTGGTAATGGGAAGCATTGTGACTTTCTCCAATGACTGAATATTTGGACCTATGAACCAACAGGCCAGAACATTGATATATATTTTATTAGTGGGTTGCGCTTTAAAGAGCAATCACTTTGCTCTGAATATCAAAGGAGGCAAGGTCTCTTGAGGGTTAAATATGCAAAACCATTTCCAGTTTCACCAGCCAAGCACAAAGTTATACCACATCGACATCATCCTATTTGTCACACAGTCTTCTTTATCATTCCCTATTCAGCGTGAGAAAATAAATGGGAGAATCTGATTGGCCATTATGCCATAAACCGTTCTTGATAAAGGAGGGTAAATATATTTATTTATTGCTGAAGGTCACATGTCAGACCATTTATTAAAGCCGCGTTAAGTAGAACAGAGCGTTTTTTACCGCCGATCGTTACTCGCTGTGGATTAGGAAAGCTCATTAATGCGGCTTGACTGATATAAATGATTTACCTTTCAGTCGCAGGGCCGCTTTTTCCACACCTGTCTTTATCACCTAACACGACTTAATCATACAGCGGCATCATAAATCCGCCAGCTTCGTCATCCGCTTAATATCGCTTGTGACGGCTCTGGCCCTCAACCCATCTCCTGAGAGGGTCCCACTGGTGCCACTTTGCAGCTGTTGAAATTGCATTTTCCTTTGTTTGGAGTTTGCAATGAGCCGGATTTATGCCTCTCGTCCATGGCAAGGAATATTAATACATTACTCCTGCAGAACATAGCTGGCATCTCACTTGGGCCTAAGTGACAAATGCATCGGCCCTGATTGAGAGCGAGTCTATCCTGGTCCTGCGGGGTCCAATCAGGAGTGGGTGCCCAAATGTTATTACTGAACAGAATTGTAATGAGAGATGTCTTGCTTGTAACCTGTCCATTACTAGGCATGAAGACATTTATTACACAGCTGAACCTGCAAATTTACCTATTGTGAACTGTATGCTGGGTGTACAGTGTAGGAAAGAAGTATTTGAGAAGTATTGTACGTTTGCCCTCTGACAAAGAAATGACCAGTCTATAATTGTAATAGTAGGTTTATTGTGGGTGTGAGAGACAGAATAACAACAAAAGAACCCTCAGAAACTCGGTGCTCAAAAGTCAAAGCTTGATGTGCATTGTAATGAGTGAAATAAATATTTGATCCCCTATCAACCAGCAAGATTTCAGGCTCTGTGGTGTCTTCCCTGTATGCAGGTAAGGAGCTGAGATTAGGAGCAAGACCAGTGTGCCTCTTGTACAAAAAGAGAGAGCAGCAATGACTGGTCTGTATTACAGGAAGCTCATGCACGGAGACATTTTCACACTGCTTTACTGCACAGACCTGCACGAAAAACACAAAGCACATCAAGATTCAAGTAGGAATGACATGGATCTTGAATTTAGACACCATTTACTTTCCAGGGAGTTAGGATTTTAATTTTATGTTATCCCAGAATGTTTTGGTATTCTTAGTATATAATGGCTGTACAGAGTTTCATTTTTATGGAAATCCCCTGCAAAATTCCTTACCTGGAGATCCTTTCAGTTTGCTGTCAGGGTTTCCATCTAATAGACCCAAAACAGTTTCTGCCTTAATCTCCAATGGAGCTTGCATCGTAAACATTTGGCATGCTAGTATTAGATTTTCATGTGGTTTCAGATTCAGAACAGAACCGAAGCTTCATAAGCCTACAATCCCAATTTCTAAGCCTTTGGGCCACCTACAGCCTATCAAACTGCCCTTCATTTTATTTTTCATTTTGTGCTATGAAAACAGTTCATTGCAGCTGATGGTTCCTTAACTACCCGGCTCCTGGGATCTCCATACAGATATTTTGCCTCTGGGTCTTTCGGCATCAAAACATGTTATTAGTTTGCGGATGCGGGGCTCCCCCTGTACTTAAAGCTGCGAGGCTTTAGTCTCTGAGGCCCTCTTCTCTCTTCTGGCCTTGTCCCTCTTGGCCTGACCCTGCAATAAAGTTGGTGAATTGCATCAGAGATTCTGCTGGAGATTCTAAGGGCCCGGAGGGAGCTCTGTGTTGTTGTCTGTCTTCTGCTTCTTTGCTCACCGCAAACACGTACTTAGCAGCTACAAGCCAGAGATGGAGAATGTTTTTATAGCAGGCAGGTTGTGTGTACAGGTGTCATGGTGGAGATGGAACATTCAAGGCAGGTCTTTCATCAGATTAGACAGGTAGAAAACAATTTCTGATCTCTGTTGCTCGCCCTAAGCTCTCCATGTGAAGCTGCACACCCAGCTCCTTGCTCCATAACCAATATGGCGACATTTCTTTAACCACTTTCTGCTTAAGCTAACGCTGCAGATATGTCTCCTACTTCTCCACACACCCAGCTCCTTGCTCCATAACCAATATGGCGACATTTCTTTAACCACTTTCTGCTTAAGCTAACGCTGCAGATATGTCTCCTACTTCTCCAGGGATTTTGGGCCACTATTATTGTCAAGTTTGCATTGCAAACAGTTGTAAGATAATTTAAATTGTATTAAATAATTGGAATGTTTGAATATAGTAATATTTCAGTTGATACCAAAAGTGACAGGAAATGGCCTTTTAGACAGCTGTCAGGTGTCACCATTGGAAAATTTCTCTTCTGTTCCTGTTCCAATGACAACTGTAACATTTAAAATTTCTCAGGACTCTTTGCTTTAGTGATAGCAGCCAGGGTGAATCTTCCCACTTCAAAACTTTTTTTATTTAGCTAAATAACTGTCTGAGATTGGTGTTGACAGGTATAATTCAGGATCACATTTGTGGCGTTCGCATACAACTCTCGGAATGACTCTGTGATACAGCTGTGTCCTATGTCGTCTCTGCACTCAATGACCAGATGGCTCCACATTATCCACGGAGCCCTGTCTCCATCCTGCTTCCTCTCTTCTCCACCCTGATCTCTCATTGTGCCAGGCACGAGAAGTGTGAAACGCGCAGAATTGTGCTGATCTTGTTCATTATAATCTGACTCCATCTGCTACCCTGAACGCTGCATCGCTAACTTGCTTTCCAGACTTATGTGTAAGAGACTTGGGTTTTTTTTTATCCTGTTCATATTTTCACACTTTGCCTTCTGCTCTTGGATCGCTGGCCGCTATATCTTTGCTATGTACTGAGCTAGTTGAAAAATTCTCTTTCCTGCATCACCCAGGACTAAAAAATAAACCCATAAAGTAAATGTAAAAACCTAATAAAAGTTTGCAGATATTGTTTTTATTTATCATTATTAATTATCTTGGAGTGCCTTGCACCAACACTATGGGCTATGGCTATGGATGTTCCAGTTAGAAAATGTTTTTAGAAGAACTAGTTTGAGTAAGCTAGGAAACAACCCACAGTGGATAAACAAAAAGTCAAACATTTTTGTTTAGTTGTTAAAGTCCATGATGGCAATCTAAAGTGTTTCAGGGGCTATAAAGAATTTCCTTCATTAAATCAACCATAGTTATATCTTTGTCCATAAAGGAGATTTACCCCTCACTTTCTGTCCTAGTGACCACACAAGAAGCAATTGGTTTCCATCCCATTCTGTCCAGATGACACCATCTGTATCATTTAATTAAAAGAATACACTTTCCCTTAAAAACATCTCTCATTGTTGACAAGGTACAGAGGAGCATTTAGTTTAATTTCCAAAATTTCTTCTGGTTAACTTTGGAAGACCTATGGCCAATCAGTAGAGGTTGTACCAGTTCAAGGCTTATGGTGTTTTATTGGCGGTTCCATATTTTGCACCACAGATGGCCCATTGTTCCATTCTCCAACCGTTATTAATATGAGATTTTAGTAGATGATGAACAAATTTACAAATATGGGACTATAGAACTGGAATATCATTTTGCTTTTCGAGTTTGAGTTTTGGCTCCCTGTAGACTGATGCCCCCACCCCTGGCTGATTACCCAAGTAGCACTAATTGGTAAATTTTTGGGAGGTTAGGGCTGTGGCTTCCTCAATACTAGTGCAGACACCGCTGGCTGATACGCTTAAGGGAAAGTCAAACTGCCAAGTCTGATTTTTGCCCTCAATCTTAAATGTTCCCCCGGGTAATCAGAACATCAGCCAAGGTTTGGGCGACAGGGGCTTTCATGTCAATACACATATATGTTGGAGAAAAGATTGCTGAGCCCTCATGTCTGACCACCAGCTAATGTTTGAACCCACTATTTTATATTAGGAGTGATTCAACCCAAAAATTGTTTTTCAGGACTCACCTAGCCTTTTCTTTATCTTGGAGACTACAGAAAAGTATTCCAAAGCTTTGGCATTTCTCACTCCATGCTTTGAATTTTGCTGTGCTTTTGCAGAACTGGAGCAATGAGTCCTCATTATTTGCTTATTTTTTTAGCTGACCCTCTTCTATAAGAAAAGTCGCATTTTGGTTGGACTGTTTAGGTAATACGTTGGTCTAATCCTTACAGATTGGATTTGTTACAAATATCCTTTGCTGCTTGTTTTATAATTCCTGTATTATCAGTGAGTCTTCAGGTCACATTGCAGATGGAAGCGGATTATTGACATGGCTTTGGGGGGAGATAACAGGGTTGGTGAGCGCAGGGGGAAGGCCTGACATTAAAGCAGGGACGACGAGAGGGGAATTTTTCAGATTCCCAATTGCTGGCATTTGCCGCCTTTGCTACAATGACCAGCTGATGAAATTTAAGGGTGGTTTTGGCGCATTAAGCATGCACTAGTTAGCACCTCTCATCTCTTCGTTAGATGTTGGATGGAACTTCAGCCATCTAATACAGATCTTTCAGAGGTTACAAGAGGATCGCAGCCAGACAGAGTCCTGATTTTTTGGCAATTGTAACACTGCTGAGGCTCGTCAACTACATTTCAGTTGTCAGTCGTGGCACAGCTGTTTTTCAAGTGTAGTGGGCCATGCAGGAACATCTGTCGCCAATGTTGGGGCTGAGTAACCCAACGGCTATTGAGCCAGCAACACTTACACATATCTTACAGAAGGGAACACCAGGGAATCTGTATAAATGTGCAGATTTTAAACTTGCAATAACCGGCCATCGTCTGAATCGTTAGAGCATGCCCAGAGAAACACCTACCTGCTTGGTACATGTTGCTCCCTAGCTGGCTGGATCAGACGGCATTGCTCTCTTTGCAAGTGAAAGTTTTTATTTGACATTGTTAATTTTGATTCTTTTGATTTAAATTTTAAATGGAAATTTTATAAAATTCTAAAACTTATTTTTTAATTCCATGACAGGACTGTCCCCAGATTCTTCCTTCAACCCAAATCTACATCCCTGTAGGAGTGGTGAAACCGATCACGCTGACCGCCAAGAACCTCCCGCAGCCACAGTCCGGCCAACGCAACTACGAGTGCATCTTCCATATCCCAGGAAGCGTGACCCGCGTCACCGCATTGCGCTTTAACAGCACCAGCATCCAATGCCAGAACACTTCGGTAAGAGCCTCTTCCTGCATCAAGTACAGGCTCCTCTGTGTGTTGTTTTTTTTTTTTTGACATTTGTCATGGATTTCTATGATCTGTCATCAGTCGCTTTCTTTCTGCTTAACTCTTCAATCTGTTGCGGAGTTTGGGGGGGGCGCTAGTGTTATTATTGCTGTAACACAGCACGTATGTAATAAGAACCATGGTTTGTCTTATCAGTGACAGACTGATGAAGAGCATGAGACAATTCATTAGAGACTGACAGAACCCATATCTGTAAATCACTGATGGCCAATATTCTCTATAACAGTGGCTTGTGTAATGAAATTGCCTGAGCAAAGGATTCTGGTAAAGAGCTCAACAATACAGGGGTATGAACTTGGACTTCATATGGAAGAGTTTGTGAGAGTAGTTTGTATTTCCTATAAGCCTAACCCCAGCTAGAGTGGAGAAGAACTAAAGCGCCTTTCAGGTTTTTATTTCTGAATCCATTGGAGAGATTTGCTTTACCTTCCTTGCACTGTGGCACCCGTGTAGGAAATGTTTCTGCTTTTGGCACAGGGGGGCATTAAAAATGGACAAAAGCTTCAACCTTCCCCAGCTCATTCCAAAACAACATAAAGATTCATTTAGGGTCAGTCTGTATCCCATTTTGGTAGAATTTCATTACCTACTACACTTATAAAAGTGGACCTGTCATGTATTCTGTTCACAGAAAACCCTGAATCTTTGACCTCATCTGGCTGCACCATGCCTTAAGAAACTCCCCTTCATGGCCCTGAAAGTGCTAATGCACCAGGGGTGCTCAGGTCTTAGTAAGTTAATGAAGAACCCATTGAATTGTTTTTGGTTTTATGGCTATTATAGTAATAGCAGGTCCTTACCTTGTGTTGTCTTCATTGGCTGACTGCAGTCATCCTTTAAGGGAAAATATAGAATCAAGGATAACCTCTCCTTCTAGCAAAGCTTGGCCATATGTCACCAGTCTCAGGAGACCATTTGTCAGTGATACAAATGAAGTGGTCGAAATATGGACAAGATGCTTATCGCTGACCTGATTCATCCATAAAGGAGTTTGAAAAATTACTAAATTGTAATATTGACTCCAGATGTAAGAAGAAGCTTGTATACAAATGATCACGTTCCTTTTCCTAACTCTGGATAAATTGAATCTAAAACAATCATTGCAATGAGCTGCATTTGCAAATATGTACTTTTTGGGGCATTGCCAGACCATATTTTGCACAAATGGGCTAATGGGCTGACTCATTCAAGATGCCAAAATGTGAATGACCCTAAGGTCAAGCAACAAGTAACATTCACCCAATGAGGCATGTATTTCTGAATGATGCGTGTGCTTGTTGTGTATCTGCCTGGTTTTCATATTATCTCGGTACATGGGAAAGTCATCTTTTAGCCTGTGTGGGCGCTTTGTGGTCCCTTTCATTGAGGATGTCACTTTAAACTTATCTGCATAGTGTTTCACTCCCAGAGGGACTCTGGCAGTTTTATAAGCACAGAAGGAAAATAAAAAGCACCACCGCATTGACTATAATCCCAGGCACAGGCAGTAAAACGCAGTATTTCTTTTAAAAGGATTTCCACATTCGGAATCAGGTTTTATCTCTTACCTTGTGATCTTTTACTAAACATATTCTATTTTGTTGCAACAAATCTTTGTGTTAAAGCAAAGCTGAAGGTTTTTATTCTCCTGGTATTTGCTGAATCGGTACATGTCACAGGGCTATATGGTGACAACAAGGTATTGGCCATCAATGAGTGGGAATGCGATGTGAATAAATTCCTGATGTCTTACAATGTCCAGGAGCATTTCTGTAGTTGTGACCTCTAGTGGCCATTTATGTATTAGTCAGTACAGATAATATCCCTTAAGCTGATTATGATAGAGCCACCACTCTCTGCAATTGCTTTGGTTGGTTTTGGTTCCTCCCTGAGGTCTGCGCAAGTCCTTTATATACTGTATCCTGAAGAGATGAAATCCAAAGAAGGTTCACACTTAGTCTACTGCTGCTACCGGTATTTCTTATAATATCATTCTGCCAAAACGTGGAGCTGGAGCCTGTGGAGCGAAGGCGGACTCTTACTACTTTTATATTTTGGGTATTCCAACAGCGAGATCTCCATTCCATAATTTCCATGTATTTTAAGCTTAATTTTCACAAGCAGATCAGCTTCCAATTTTGCACCTAAAAAAACTGCATCAGATAATTTGCCTTTTTAATTGGAATTCCCATTAGATTTGACCGATCATTTATAGACATGACAACTTCTATACTTCTGATCCATATTAATCAATGCATCAGATTGCAAACCTTAATATTGGCCACTTATGATCAGTCAGCTGCAGATTTCCTTGCTGAATCGGAACAATTTCTTTTTCAGAAAGTCCACCCATGGTTACCAAGTATAACTGTTCACATGTTTATATGTGTTTTTTTTTACCTTTGTCCAGCGTTTGCCAAGAGTTCAAATATCCATTTGGGGAGGACTTTGCCCTATAGAAGAACAAAAAGTTCCTCAAATGAGTTATTTTGGCTCTGGTGATATACTTTATTTTTTTTATTATAAAGCTGCCATAATTGATCATTTTATTATAACGTTGCCCACTGCTAGGGTGACACATTCTTTCTTTTTTATTGATATCTGCAGCATTGAAAACTCCCCTTTACCATCTTTTGCCATAAAATTCTCAAAAACCACCAGTACAAACCTATTGCCTGTCATTGCTGAACAAGTTTTTGCTTGAAACCCCTGAGGAATGAGCACAATAGCAGCACAGCCAGTCCACCCACTTGCAAGCTCTCATGAACACGTGTAGGATACTGCACTTTCTTTAATTAAGGCAACAAAGGAGGTCTATACATAGTGTAGAAGCCCCCTTTATATCACAAGTTTGTTTTTTGCGTGTGTATGTTCAGTTTTGGGTTATGAGATCCAGTGCTGCCTGTCAGCCATTCACCGAAGTGGAAAGCAGATGTGGTTGTGCTTGTTAGAGGATTGCGTATGCTGGGAGATCGGAGGAGCTAGGAAAAACTCTTTTCAGGGAATTTTTATGTCAAATTTCAGAGCAAGCAGAAGCCGGGTCAATGACAGCATGAAATACTTGAGAGAGAAGTTCACTGCATCGGCCCTCAGTAGATTAATTGTGTTTGCAAAGCTCTCCAGCCAAGAAAATACAGATCTAATGTATTGACGGACAAGACGTCCCCGGGGATGTATGTTGTTGCAGGCTGCCTGGCAATCGCTTCCTCTCCAAATTCTCGTTCACTGACTGCCTCGGCCATTGCGGTGTGTGTTGTGATGCTTGGTAGGGTGGCATGGCTAAGCCTGAGCCTACATATTGATGACCTCTTCCAATGACCGCCATCTTTTCATGATCATTGGTTGATGATGGGAACCCCATATGCCGATATGGGAACCTCATGCAGTTTAACATTTGGAAATGTTAATTGTACCTTAACAATGCCCTGAAAACAGACACGATTTTGTGTTCCTCCTGAACATAGCAGTGCAGTTCCTGGTATGTGAAGGTGCCTATGCACTCTTGTATCTACAGCCTCATAGCTGTATATCTGCAATGTGAGATATGAGGACTATGATTACTAATCTCAGAAGATTTGGAATGAGATTTGATGAAACCACAACTGTTCTGCTCATTGTTCTCCTTGCTGGAGAATCTAGCATGAGGAAGCAAAGCCCTGTCGCAACAAGATTGCGGCCTCCATACAGAGGCGCAGGGCAAGGCATGATATGTCAGTAATGAGGAAAGATCAGCTGCAGGGAGGCCACGGGCAATATTTGCCTTAGTATGTGGGCATACGTTGGGTCCATATTCTTTATATTGCTTTTTTTTTTTTGGCAGCTTTGCATGACATTCTTTATTCATGAAGTGGGGCAGACCTGATAACAAATGGGGCCATGTATATAAGATCTACTTTAAAAATGCTGGTAGCCATGTTAGCCCAATGGCTTGAGATATAGACCCACTGACATGTTTTATGAGTCATGGCATTAAAGCCAGTGCCAGCCAAGCAAATAGCATTTTCAGATGGACAGCTATCAATTTACTTTCACAGCTGTGAAGCCGTCTAATAAAGATTATATTTATTTTTGCCCCTGAAATTTCTCAAATTGAAATTCATTTTTTTGTGCGTCCATTGAAATTTTGCAAGGGATTTTTTTTTTAACCTATTTCTCACTAAACTGGAAGAAAAAAAACACTGATTTCTCGTCTAGGCCTTGTTACTCCCCCTTCCTTCTCTTTTCTCCCTCTCGATGCAGCCGTCACATTTATCTTGCTCGCAGCCGCGTTTGAAAGTGAGGAGGGAGAATCAGGAGAATTTGATAGGATCCAATTAAATTTGTGCAGATAAAATGATGATGAATTGCAGCCGGGCTCCGCAGAGACACCCTGTACGCTACCGCCGGCCCCAGTCGAGCTCACAAGGAGCTGAGGTCATCAGCTGCAGAGGAGAACGAGCGCGCAGATGTGTGTATGTGCACCACATCCACAGGAGCAGAGCCCAGTCCAGCCCTGCGCGGGGTTCTGTGGGCACCTGGAGGGCGATGAGAGGGTGGGCGCTTGGGGCCGAGTCTGCTTCATATGGAGAGCACGCTTTTATTTCCAACTTTTATTGTTACCTTTGTTACAGACTAATCCATCAGCATTCTGTCAGTCAGCTGTCTGCAGAATAAATTGTGTGCAGCTTTCAAAGCATTATAATTTGGGGACCAGATTCCGGACCTCTTTCCTCAAAAAAAACCCCTGTTCATTGTCCAAGATATAGATATATATATAATACAAGCAATATATTGTCAGTTTTGTATGCTGTTTAATAATTGTATTTTGTATATAATGTCTTCATACACTCTCTGGTAATTGCATTATATGAATGTTAAAGTGGACCTGTCACTGAGAGACTAAGGAATCTGCCATTGATGAGCTAATTCCAATAGATTCTGATTGCCTGGATGTAATGCTGATCTTTGGTAAATCCGGTCACACCTGAAACATGCAGATAACAGCGATTAGCTGAACTCCTGAGCTGCATAGTAAATACATGTTTTTCTTTGGGCATTAGGGCATAGCTTGTTGTTCTCACCCCTAAAGGGGAGCCCCATGGTGAATGTCGGCCACTGTAAGAAAGAGCTCCTTATCAAATAAGTAACAATGTTTAATATGCTTCTATTTCCCTTTTTTTACCCCCTCAACATCATTGCTGAGACTCTCAGCTTCTCTATGCAATGCAGGCAGGTCACTAATGGGAGGGTGTATGATCTCTCTCTCTCTCCCCCTCTCTCTCTCCCCCTCTCTCTCTCCCCCTCTCCTCTCTCTCTCTCTCTCTCTCTCTCTCTCTCCCTCTCCCTCTCCCTCCCTCTCTCTCCCTCTCTTCCTCTTTCTTCTCCTCTCCTCCTTTTTTCTTCTTTCTCATAGTTTTCTCCAGCATTTCACATAAATCCATGCTGGCACCTATCTGGTTTTTTGTAACGACAGTCGGAGATAAATCCTGAAATTAATTCTGGAGACACATCTGGTAAACACGACATAAAGCCGCTCAATCACAATAATGCATTTAATTTGTTGATATTTATTTTTTAAATTCTGGTTTTCCCCTTTTAATAAAATATGCTGAAAAGAAGAATGTCTATCCCCCCACAAAGTCAGCTCCCTGCCAAAAATAAATGTATCACCATATTTAATTAGCTAAATTGAGCAGTTTGTGCTTTTCATGGAATGCTGACGGTGGAATAATATGGGGTTTTGTGGGCAGAGTTCTCCCTCATCGGGGAGATACAAAATATCCATTTAAATGGGACCTCTAAATGCGACAGAAAATTGGAGTAAATGCTTTCTAATGGGGACACCGCAATAGAAACACAAAACTTTCAACCCTGCCCCAATTTTCCTAATTATAAAATGTTTTTGGCCATAAATTCTACTTTAGAAAACAAGATTCTAGCTCAGCCTTGGCAGTGGTTGGTATCAAATGCACATGTATGCACATGTATTCAATACCATATTGATTGCTAAAGCACTGTGTATCATAATTGTAAAAATTCTTCTGTATTCTCCTCCTGTCCACCTGCTTTCTAATGGTGGATTCATTGTATTTCTCCCGGGGTTTTTTTGATGGTAACCATGGACCTTGCCTGCCCAGCCACTTGTGGTCTCCATCAGAGATCTGTATGACAGGGTGACAACACAGAAGCACAGTTAGGAGTTGAGACCAGATCGTTGTCACCCTCTACCAGGCACTGCCTAAAGAAAAATAATTCCATATGCATTTTTTTCATATTCCATATGTATTTTTTTCAGTAGTCAGAGCTTTGGTCTTATAATAATACACATAACATTTTATTACCACTCTAGATACAAATACTTGGTGCCATCTTTTTTTCACAGTCATACAATAAAATATACCCCCAGTGTCACTTCGTACATACTTGCTTTTGATTGGCCGTCAGTAGCAGCCATTCCATTTTTGGAGCATATATGGCAGCACTGTATGTCAGGGACCATTGCAATGATGGAGACATTTTGAGATTTTCCACTAATGATAATTGCTCCCTTTCTCAATAAAAATCAATATAGAAAAGTATAGAGTTAGTGATCTTAATGAATTAATTACTCGCCCCCTTCCATCCTTCTCCCTACCTTTCAATACATTTAATTTTCCATGACCATCATATGGCCCAATTTCCTTCGGTCATCATGTCGTAAATAAGTGCTCAATTTTATTTTATTTTTTAGATAACATACTGAGCTTTTGCTTAATGTCTCCATCCTGGACAATGATTCAGGTATCGAATTGTATTTTGTTTACTTCAAGCCATTAACGGAAGGAAGAATTTCCTGTAAAATCAGCTCCTAGTAAGGCCAATTCCCCAGAGATGAGCTGAAATAATTAACAGAGCATTTTTGAGGGTCGATGGCGTAGTGACCTCTGCCGAGCAGTTACAGACCCTGGTGCTTTGCTGTTTGGTGGGCCAAGTCTGTATTGGAGGATCAATATTGAGTTATAATATTTTAAATTAGAACTGGTTTAAAGCGTCAATGGATTTTGTAACTGCAGAATTTTGTTTCACCCTCAAACTGTACAAATGTGGTGTATGGTAGTGCAATATGCATGTGAATCGGATGCAATAGCACAAACATGACTTCATCAGAGTGCTGCTTCTCCTTTTACTGTCCAGAGGATGTGTATGTAGCCTTTTTGTCTGAATGACATGGGCCCGCCGGGGTCACCAGCCAGGTCCTACATCGACTTTCTATGGAAGTCAGTGTATCTGCCAATCAGCTTCCAGGAACAGGTGAAGTGCAGAGATTTTCCATCACTTACCTCTTTCATATATATCAAACACTTTCCATGTTCCTCTGGAAGCACTCCATTACCGGAAGGATCTGCAGGTCTTTCTTTTATCCTATTTTTTTTGTTTTAATAGACATTTCAAGGGCAGCTCTGATTTTCCTTAAGCGGGACAGATTTTATTGATCTTTGAAAGTAAAAGTTGCTAATGACAGCCATCTGTGGGATAAGCCATGGGGCATGCGACTGATGTGTTTTCTTTAGGCAGAAAGAGTCGCTGTGAGTAATCTCATGAAAAGACCACAGTGGTTAGCCCGGAGAGTGGAGCATCAACGGAGGTGCTGAGGCATGATGTCATCGGGTCTGGAGAAGATGTGGACTCCCTGGGGAGGGCGTAGCCATAATTCCTGCAGATGTGCGGCACTGCGGCCCTCACCCGTTTGTTTTGCTGATTGTTAGTAAAGGAGATGTTTTGAATATTTTTGCATTCTCATTAGAGATGTAAGCCAAGTATGCAGCAGCTGTAACGCAATACAGATCTGAGGCCAGGACTGATATTTCAGTCTCTTTTGATGACATGCCCACCACCTATGCCCATTATCAGGGGCTCCCACCATCACCTATGAGTTTTATGTTAAGAGGATGTCCAAAGGAGATGGGACACATTGTGGGGGCACCTAAAAGTGTTCTAGCTAAAAATTACAGCATAGAGGTCTTAACTAGAACCTCAGACATGGGGGACGAAAGAACTCCATTGTGGTTTCTGGTCATTTGACCAAAAGCTCCATTCAGCTTAAAAGGGCTAAGGGTAACTTTCTCCAGTGTGTAAGAAATTTTCACAATTGTAATTTTTTTCCTTTACCATAGTTTCACCATTGTTGGCTGGCGGAAATACCCCGGCATGCCAGGCTTCTTGCAGCTCACACCAAAAAGGTGCCAATAGAGCAGTTGCATCATTTTATTATCTTGCAGTATCCTGCTGATGGATTGGAGGTACTCTGCACACCACTGGCATCTCTGTGTTAATCCGCTCGCATTGATGTGTCAGCTGGGGCAATCCCCTGCTTTTGGATGGGAGGGGGGAGGCCTAATCTCATTTGCTCCCACAGATAATACAGCAGGAAGCCACAACTGCAGAAATCACTTTGACCTCCTGGCCCGCGTGATCTCCTTCTAAGTAATTCACAGCATCATTATCTCCGAATTAAGGCTTGTCACCTTCTAATATGATGGAACGCTGAGCCTCTCATGCTGAGCAAAGTGAGACTGACAGCTTAGCCAGCAACGGGTTAAAAGGACGTCATGAAAAATAATAAGAAGGTGTAGGAACTGCACAGCGCAAGAAAAGATTTGATTTGGCATCGTGGCCGCCAAAATCTGCGTGCTTAAATTTACCAATAAACAGAAGTCGTAAATCATTTTGGTAATAAGTAATAGATTGGAATTGTATCCCCTGAAATGAAAAGGATCTCGGGACTGAAGAGGAACTCCAGGCACATGTGTGAGAAACAGCCTTCTGTCGCTGATGTCATCCTTCAAAAATCATGAAACCGTTTTTCAGTTTAGCCAGTGCAATGACCTAAAACAGGCCTGTGTGTTGTGCCAGCTAAAATGTGAAATCTGACTTTTGTTTTTTGTAAGCGGATTGGATGTAAATGGGATGGAGAAGGGTGACATCAGGAGGGTGCTGTTATCTGGTCATTTAATGCCAAGCAGAAAGCAAGGTGATTGCATGACACACAGAGATATTCGTGCTGTAGACCGTGTTGTCAGATTTATAAATCCTTTGGGGGGTAAGATTATCAATGCGTGTATTTAAAAGGGGTAGTTGGTGTTTTTTCTGGAGATTGCCCTAAATGTTACACCTTTTTATTACTTGAATAATATCAGGCTAGTCTCCTCTCCAAGTACTGTGTATGTCTGTAAATGGCGGCTTTATTTTTTTTGGTTGAAGAAGGGAGATGTTGAAAAGAACATTAAGTAGCCAGGCAGCCTTGGGCTGGTGTGCTTTGTGAAGATCTCCGGGTCCCAAATAAGACATGTCAGAGTACAAATTGAAAATGCCAACCTCACTTAGGATAGTGTCAGGCCTCTAGTGGCTAAATGCCACCATTGCCCTGTGGCTGGGCTCTGAGCTTAACATACAATCATAAGTACAACCTGTGGCCTGCACAATGAGAGCCGTCTTGCAAAGTAAGAGATCCTATTGATCCGTCTTCATTTCTGACTATAATGTGCTGAGCAGCCAATCAACATTCTTGTCTGTTCTAAGAATGAAGCTAAAGTCTTATTGGCTGCTTCTTCTTCTGGACCCTTCACTGTGCTCATTGCTTTAGTATATAGCAGGCCACCAACCCGAAACATGTATGCAGATTGGAAGACAAGTCTTAAGCATATTTTTCCAAGACCGTGCAGGGCAGGTTTTAGAGGTTTGGGGGAACTGGACATTTGCCAATGGCCCCATTGACAGAATGGCAGGGGTGCCGGGAGATGGAATGTTGGGCCACATTCAGAGATGCATTTTTTTTAAAAAACAGTAAGGACACCATTTCTCAACTAGGGTTTCTCCAGACGTTGCTAGAGGTTCTTTGAGCAATAGGCACCTGACTCAGGTCAGTTATCACTGAGACCAATAATCTTTTTAAGTATTTTTTCCTCTATCCATCATTGAAAGTGGTCTTCTTCCCATTGACCACCAGGCTAATGTACTATCATTTTGGCATATCATAAATATTGGCCAGGTTTCGCTGAGACCTGAAAGTCATTTCCAGGGTTCCATTATGGTAAAAAGGTTGGATTAGGATAAAGTCTGTGGAACTTACTTCTTCAAAAGCAAGTCAGTCCTGACAGAACTTGGGAACCACAAAATGCAAATTAATTTTATTACACTGTAACAAGTTTACACACTTTCTTTGTGGATGGGAAACCACCTGGTATTCTTTATGTGTACCACACGTGAGTGAGAAAAAAAAATTTGAAACATTTCCGTGTGTTGGAATGCTGGAAAATCGTTTGTTCAAAGATAGAGAAGACTTTTTATTTCCTGAAATCAATCCTCGGTAATGTTATGTCAGTTTTACATATAATAGTCCCGGCACAGCCCTGGCTCATGCTGGGTGACTATTGAAGTAATTATTTCCCCTCTCACCCTTTTATCTTTTATCTTACTCTCCTTCAGATGTTTAATTTTCATTGGTGGCTGTCAGTCAGCATTTGAAGCTATTTCAGAGCTGTAAATACAACAGGCCGTTTATCTGTGTGCGTTAACACCTTGGGGGGAATGGTGTCGCATTTTCTGTGTTGTCAGTGCGGCCCCAGAATGCTTTGTGTTTCGCATTGACTCACCCAGCATTGCAGGACTAATAACCAGGGTCCTTTTCATGAATTTTGACATGAATAGGAGCCATGGGGGTCAGAGGTCATTCATATCTCCTTGCATCTGAAGTGATGTCATACTGTAGAAAGCCCAGCAATTTATATTTGTCTGACGGTGCATTGGATTTAACTCCTACCTGGGGTGTTTGTATTCATCATATGATCTATAGGAAAATCCGTTTGGGAATATATCCATATGTAGTAATTATTATTATTATTATCATTAATAAACTGTAGTTATATAGTGCCAACATATTACTCATTGCTGTACATTAAACACGGCTATATTTCCATGTAGTGCTCAACCCAAAAAATTATTTAAGCTGGGTGGAAATTGTATTGTGACCCACCTGTTCAGTCACCACCCAAAAACAGCTGGGTGGTTATTGAAATGTACCAGGTGGTGTGCCCAGCTAAAAGGGGCCGGGGAGAACACTGCCATGTGTACATTTGTGGCAGCTGTGCCTTCCAATGTCATACACAAGATTTCGCATAATGGAGGGCAGCGCTTGGGCGACTACTGGTTTTTGATTTATTCTATTTTAATGACTATTTGATTATTTGTTCTTTTTCTTATTGCTCTGTTTCTTTCATTCTTGCAGTACAACTACGAGGGGAACGACATCAGTGACTTGCCTGTCAATCTGTCAGTGGTCTGGAACGGCCATTTCGTCATCGACAATCCTCAGAACATACAAGGTGAGCTGCGATATCCATTATAGTGTGTGTTGGCGGGGGGGGCTCCAATCTCAGTTGCTTATAGCATCCCCTGTATTTTCGACCTTTATAACGGCAGGATTTGATTGGTCCCTCTAAATAATAGACGTGTCCCCCTTCAGACACCTTGATTCATGTCATGCGCTAACCAAGCAGTGTTTTTTTTCCCTTTCTCCCTTGCAGTGTTTTGATCTATTGAATTTTATCTTGCACACCTCGGTTGGGTCTTTGTAATGCATTGCTAATTAGCACAGGCGTGTAATTAATTAATGTGTGCCGCACAAGCAAGTATTGACTGTCTGGTTTGTTGCACAGCCCACCTCTACAAGTGCTCAGCCCTGCGGGAAAGCTGCGGACTGTGTCTTAAATCCGACCCTCGCTTCGAATGCGGCTGGTGCGTCAGTGAGAAGAAGTGCACCCTGCGCCAGAACTGCCCCACATATGAGAGCCCATGGATGCACGTCAGCACGCCGCAGAGCCGCTGCACCGACCCCAAGATCACTAAGGTAAGGAGTGCTTGGAAAAGGTATATACAAGGCAATGGGGAATTGAAGGTACAAGCAAAGTGGTGACACTACTTTGCTTTGGCATACATCAAAAACATAAAGTTTGGGTGATGGCGTGAAAACCAGCAATCTCCTGTAACTGCAGGTCCGTGCAGCGCTCTCTGCATTGCTTGGTAATTACAAGATAAAACCCTTCGTAAGGATCCACAGTACATCAGGACCAATAAAAAAAAAAGAATATTCGGTCTCATGTTTGTCCGGCACTCCCATGGCACCAGTTACGGACTCCCATTTTGTAGCTGTGGCTGTTCGGGGAGGCAGAGTGACTGATGCGTGTTATTTGATGTCGGTTATCTTTCGCTGAATTACACTTTTCTGTTTGTCCACAGTCAGCGGGTCACGTTAAAATGAATTCCCCACGTGTATATAAAAGCAGGATACAAATTGTATTTACGGTGTTCGGCTGCTGATACAAAACACGTGTATTATAGAAGTCAGCGTACATTGGTGTATCTGTGTTGGTAGCATGGTACTTTGGTCCCGAATGTTGGGATCAATTAGGAATTGAGCACGGGTGTGTATTAGTCAAAATGTTGATACAAAAATGAATGTTTATACAATACTTTGGGTTTTTCGGGCAGCACATATAGCACAGTGCAAAAGTAATCAATGAATACCGCAACAGTCATACAGCATCACTAGATACCCCCCTCCGGGGTTGGAAATGTGGTAGGACTCAACCGCAATATATCCAGGGTAGTTTACTCTCTTTTTAATTGGCTGCCATTAATTGGCTATCTTCTCTAGTATTAGCTCTGCTGTACAGGGACTGTAACAAACAAAATTCAGGCACTTCTACTTAAAGTTCATATGTAATTGTTTTTTATTTTCTTGGGATTGCACCCCATAGCAATAAATTACCCATTGCACTTGTAATGCCAACCCTGAGCTCCCTCTCTCACCCCATCTTACAAAGCAGGAACTCCCCCATGACCCTGATTTCAAAGTTGTGGTAGCTGAAGATAAAGACAGATTTCTTATATTGCATGGAACTGAAAAACAATTACCTTTTCAAAGAATATATAACTGAATTAAAGATCACTTTTCTATGTATGTATGTATGTGCGTCTGGGCTTTTCAAGTTTCCTGATCAACTCCGTACTTTGTGATCTCGCCCCAGTAATAGACACCTCAGGGAACTGCTGACACAGGCAGCCTTGACCAATCCGTAATATTTCTGAGGGAATGAATCAGACCAAACAGAGATGAGACGGTCAGCAAATGTCTGCGGCTTATGCCAATAGCGGCGGAGATCAATGGGATCTTTCTCTCCCTGTGATCCCCCCCACCCCCCTCACCTCTGTGCTTGTGCATATCTGACGAAGCGGGGCGTTTTTTATTTTTCAGAAGAGCTGTTTGTTGTTTTATTTAAAGGTTCCCCTGTGAAACCAATTAGAGGAGAAGAAGAAAGAGTGGAGTGGTGTATTAAGACATGTCTGTGCTACTGATTGAGGCTCAGGTGATAGCAGGAGGACAGTCTGTACTGTGCATCACGCCCTGCACTAGCTGGGGGCTGCCATTTCAAGTGCCATGGAGATCAGAAGCTGGGAAATTTCTTCCTTCTCTTCTGCAGCAGCAAATTGTAGCTGGAACGGCTACCAGTTTTATATCCTCTTTGGCACGGTATCTTCACCATGCTTGTGCAGCTTGCTAAAAGGGCAAACCTGGTTGGAGCTGCATACAGAACATCAACCTGGTACTGTTGGATCTGTCCTACCTGCAAACATGTTTGAAGTTCTGTCCAGCCACTCTTTTAAACCCAACCGTACCAGAGAGCACAGCATTGACACAACTGTTTGCCATTGAAGCTATGTAGCACCTGTGTCACTGACATGCTCATTTAGCATTAAATGAGAATCACCACCATTTAGGACTCAAATGAAAAAGCTTGAGGCACAGAAATGGAATTTACCTGTCTATTTCATACTTCTTGTCTGTACTGTAGCCAGATAATGACCATTTTCAGGAGGTTCCTGCAATGAGCCTCACATTTCCCAGTACAAATTTCCATTAAGAGCAGCAAAACAGTGGCCTGCAGCCAGAAAACATGGCTCTAAACAAATCTAGTGGCCCCGCTTTCCAGTACAGCACTAATTGTCATCACAGTGACACAAATTCATTCTGTGTAAAGTTGGCCGTTCTCTCCGGGAAAGTTTTGAAGACAAAAAAAAAAGAAACTTAATTAAAGCTGTCCCCCTCATAAATTGCTCTTCCTCTTCCTGTCTCCCGGCGGCAAATCCGTAACGAGACCCATAATTCCCCAGAATGAAATTGTGCAGGCTGGCACCCAGGCTCATTCATCCCATTTAGTGCCCGCAGGTGTGTGACGAGCGATAGCCCACTCTGAACGCAAAGCAAGCTCTGCTGTGAAATTTCCCGTAATTAGCTTGTTATTGGCGTTGGCGAGCCACCTTCCCATTCGCTCATCAGTCATAATGCTGCTTTTGTCACCGCACACCTGTCCGTCTTATTGAAAATATTGGTGGTAAATGGATCTCATCACAAGGCGCAGTGTCCCCTTCCACGGAGTGAGACGATCGTTTCGGTGAGGTACGAAGCATGGAGGCTCAGCGTTGTTTTTTTTGTATGTGAGCCGAGCCCCCTTCATTCCAATGAAACCTCACTGTTGCTGTGTTTGGATAGTGCACCAAATACTGCTGTGCACAGTGCAAAATCAGAAATGACAAATCTGATGCAGCCTGCAGTTTTTAGCTTTTTTTGGGGGGTCCCCCGTACCATCATTTTAATACCTGTTCCAAGGGGTTGGATAAACCATATCACAATGCCAAGGGTCAGCTTTTGTTGAAACCAAACAAAAGCCGTAACAGCTTTAAAAAAAAGTGTTTTCCCTGCCAAATAATGTGTTGTCACCCTGTTACAAAAAGTAGAAAAATAACTGGCATGGTCAACAAGTTATAAAACTTACTGGGGGCCCAGGAAAACAAAACCTGCTGGTGTATTGCGCGTGACCCACTGCATCAAATATATTAATTTTAAATTTTGCTCAGAGGGGCCTCAAACCGAACATCTGCACACCCAGCAGAAACACAGAAAAAGTTTGGCTTGCATATTTGTAAGGAAGGCACGTATGTATTCTTCCTAAAGTTGAAATTGTCAGGTAGCGGCAACGCAGAGAGGCTAGTTGTGCTTCCAGCCGGACGTCCTTTCTATAGCCACGCAGGCAGTTATGAAGTTGTAATGCTCCTGCTGTGTGCGCTTTCTTACCGCGGGCTGCTGTGTTTTGTACGCTAATGTAAGCAGGCAGGGGGCTCTTTGTAAATCCACACACATTCCTGTTTGAGTTTGAAAAGCAAAGTGAAATGCAGTCGTTAAGCCGAGGAACCCAAGTGAAAACTGCCATTGCTTTAAAAGGCCTAACCGGACCGGGCCCATGAATATTTCACCGGCGCTGTAATGTGATGTGAACATGCCAAGAGGGAATAGTGGTAGAGAGTGGGCCAAAACAATACAGCAATACACACACGTGTGGGAGGCAGCAGCATTGATTACCCCAGCCGGGTTCTTACATTCTGCTTGTTTTTATTTGGAAAAGTGGAAGTGGCTGTTTTCTTGCTATCTCATGCAAAATGTTTTTGGCAATTGAACCCTATTATAAAGCCACTCTGGGCATTTTCTCCCGTTTTCTCTGTATTTTAAAAATAATGCGGCACAGTCTATTTTTCTGAAGTTTGCAAAGACTTACTGCTGGTAAATAGGGCACTTTAAACAAGTGCTGTTTTTATTAAGCTAGGGAAAGTACTATGGAAGGCACATAACCTTTTATTTATTTTCTAAATGCACATTTTTCCATGTTTTATCCATTAAAAAACCCAGAAAGTACAGACAGATACCTGTTAATCTGCCAGAAATGCACTCAGCTCATACCTCTTTTGTGGGCTGACAATGAATAGCATTTTTGTGGACTGAATGGTGTCGGCTCTACACACCTACCTATAAATTACTCACAACCACCTAGCTGAAAAATACATTACATAAAGGCTAATTATTTTAATTTGAGCTAATTACTCTCCTTGAGATAACATGGGAACTAAGCACAGGGCAGAATCAACAAGTAATAATTGCCACATTGACTTTTAGAATGTTACTATGTGCAGACAGAAAAGGTAACATGGGCTATGGCTGCAATCAAGGCATCATACTCTAATTAGCCAAAACCACCAGGGTTATCACCAGGGTATCACCAAATGGTATGTAGGTCCTCCTTGTGACCGTCTGATCCATTGGTGCTTGGACTACACAAGACTGCTTGAGGTGCCCTATGGTACCTGGGATCATAGTGTTAGCAGCAGACTGATTCCACCTCCTGCCTAGGCACACATCCATCTGAGGACGTAATAAATCATACTTTCTTCAATAGCTCCATGATCCAGATCTGACACTCAGGTGCCTATTGTGAGTTATTTTGGAGATGAATAGTAGTCAGCATGGGCAGTCAAACTGGTCTATGGCTGCACAGCCATACTCAGCATTTTGGGAAACCATCAACCTCTCACTTGTTGCCTAATATATCCCACCCCTTGTCAGATGCCATTGTAATTAAATATTCCATGTTGTTACCTTTTTTAGTGTTTTTGATTCACCTCTAATAGACACTTTTCATTCATTCATGCACACCACATATTTTTTTAGTTATTTCCTGAAACCGGCCCCAGGCAAGGAGGGACGCGACTCACCATCATTGGAGAGAACCTTGGTCTGAGGTTTGAAGACATCCGCTTCGGTGTGAGGGTCGGGCAAGTCATGTGTGTCCCCATAGAGAGTGAATACATCAGTGCCGAGCAGTACGTATTAACTTGTGTTTAATGGCAAAACATTAAAAATGATTGCTATTTGAGTGGCCTAATATGTTGTGTGTTTCTGTAGCGCAGTGTATATCAGTGCTGATTCTTTTTTGTGGTTTATAATGCAGCAATGTACCTATGCATGCTTGTGTCCTGCAGTACCCTTATGGTATGATTGCTAGAATAGGGCTGCAGTAGAAATAAGATGGTGCAAAGCCGTCAATGCTGGAGAAAACTTTGAAGACACCTATATGTTTAAACAGAGAAACTGTACTAACATTGGAAAAAATACCAGGGTCTCTTTAAGCTGTAATGTTTTGCTGTCATCTTGCAGGATCGTGTGCGAGATTGGTGAAGCGAGGATCACACAGCCCCGTGAGGCCACCGTGGAAGTATGTGTCAGGGATTGCTCCAAGGATTACATGACCACTGCTCCAAAGTCTTTCACCTTTGTTGTAAGTTTCCAGCTTTGTCACTAAATAGTAAAAATGCCATTGTTTAACTAAGCAGTTGTAACTTAGATATTTGAAATTCTTTTGGCAGAATCCTCATTTTTATCGTGTGACCCCTGCTCGCGGTCCGCTGTCTGGAGGTACATGGATTACAATAGAAGGAAGCAACCTGAACGCTGGCAGTGATGTCTCTGTGGATATTGCAGGACGACCCTGCCTCTTTTCATGGTAAGGCCATGTTGCAATGTTGTTACAGCTGTCTCTTTTCTTAATCTGGCTGGTGGTGCATGCTGGGATTTTGGATCAAATAATCGCCATGTTCATGATCCAATGTTCAAAACAATAGAAGGGATTGAGTCAACTTACTGTCATATATAGATGTATAATGGAACAGTAGAGATAGGTTGCTGTATTCTGTTGATTTTGTATTTCAATAAGTATGTATCTGTTGGAGTGGCATTGGAGTGTAAGCTTCTGTTTCAGTGTGGAGAAGGATGCGACTGGCTCAGTATTCTCTGTACAGCATTGTGGAATATGTCAGCACTATATAAATGTATTATAGTAGTGTGTTACTTTGGTAGAGAATTGGTGTAAGCACCCTGGTGGCAGAGCCTGTTGTAAAAGCTCAATGTTCTCTGTGTACCACTGCAAATTTGGATTTTAAATAGTTAGCCATTTGACAAGAACTGAACGTGGATCACTAGTAAACCCAATCCAAGACAGAACAGTTTTGCAACAAGGCTGCATTGATATTGTTATCCCAGGTGCTTACACTCAGGAAATATTACATACCTGGCTCTACACCTATACAGCACTAATAGCCTTTGCCACAACGCAGACAGATAGATATAAAAGCCGCCAAGGCCCATCAGTAATACTTTCCTGCGTCAGACTGTTTTGTCTGGCAGCCGTGGGTTTAAGTGTTTGCCTTGTGCCCACAGGCTGCTACTCCCGCTCTCCCATCTTCCTCTGCCTTCTATAGGATTTCAAGTGCATAATTTCTAGATTACGAATGATAATAGAGCAGGTCTTTAAATATTTTCCTGTGGTAATTGGTGGTTATCAGCGCTAATAGCTGCTGTTTGCTGGGTGAACATGTGATACAGACTGTTAGTTCAGCATAGTCTTTTTATACCGCCGCTTTTTTTCCCAAATGTTTCCCAGCTGTCTGGTGGAAAGTGGTATCTAGCATGACAAGAATGCATTTCTAGTACCCATGTGTCTCACCTTGTACCATTTAAAGGGTTCTTGCTTTGTTTTTTCTGGGGGTTTATTTAAAGTATTTTTAATGTCAGCCAAAAAGCCAAATGCTTTTACTGAAACACAAAACAGACTCATGCCTTAGGTGGCCCTCCTACACTCCTGCACTCCTACAGTGTGAAATGATTGCATAGCAAAGAGAAAATGGCAGCTCTTCTGCAAGGGTTGTGCCGCTGCCCTGCCTCCTGCTATTGGATATCTTTTGACTCCCATCCTAAGCTCTGGGGCTTCTCACCTTATTCTTTGGCTTACAGAGCAGAAAGATCCACTGCGGGCCTGATTTTAGGTTTTCATCTGGCCTAGCAACACATCATTATGGAAGATTTTAGGTGGTAACACAAGTCTAATTAAAATGTAATCTTGTGGGTTTTAGGTTTGCATGGAGTTTTTCTTTCTCCCAACACATTAAAAATATTAAAGGGTTAAAGTGATGTTGGTCGAGTGCACGTGAATGGCAGGGGATTGTGGAACGTATTAGTGGGTAGCAGGGTTGGTCTGACAAGAGAACCTGTTAATTTATCCTAAATGGTGAAACAGATTGTTGTAAAGGGAATGCAAAAATATCTAAATCATTTAATTTCAAGGGCTTGGTGGCTGTCTAATTGGCTCCTGGTTGTTTTTTTTATTACCTAGAACGGAACGAAGTCATTGAGCCAAAATGTCGTAAATAAAGCCTTGAATTAGTTCTTTGGGTTTTTTTTTTTTTATTCTAATGTCCATTTCTGTTTTTTCCCCATTGTAGGAGAACAGCAAAAGAAATACGCTGTAAAACCCCACAGGGACAGATCCCATCCAGTGCAGAAATTCAGATCCACATCAATCGTGCAGTGCTCCGTAACCCGGAGGTGAAGTACAATTACACAGAGGACCCCACGGTGCAGAAGATCGAACCTGAGTGGAGCATTGCCAGGTAATATACACAGCATATCGCAATGGTTTCCAGTCTGTCCTGATGATGCAAATTTAATTTCAGGCAAACAGCTAGATACAAGAACATAATGTATATATGGGAGTTCTTTTACCTGGTAACAGACCCACATGAGGAGACCCAAAGTTTTCTCTGCTGGAGTTGGATACCGAATCAAATAGTTGCATAAAAAGAAAAAAACATTTATTGTGTAATAGTAAATAAAGATTTGCTCGATTTTTTTTGTTTTCTTTCACGCTGGAGTTCAGCTTTAAGCCTTGTTCATCTTTTGCAGTGGTGGAACTCCGCTGACCATCACAGGACTGAACCTGGCAACTATTAAAGAACCAAAGGTTCGCGCTAAGTATGGCGACGTGGAACGTGAAAATGTAAGTGTTGGCTAGGAGCTGGTTGAAAGTGTTAGGAAGACTAGCAGGGGTGAACTGGAACATTAATGGCTTTGTGTTTTCTTTATCTAGAACTGTACGGTGTATAATGACACAACCATGGTGTGTCTGGCCCCTTCCATTGAAAACCCCCTGAGAACTCCACCAGAAATTGGAGACAAACCAGATGAGATCGGCTTTATCATGGACAATGTCCAGGCGCTACTCATCGTGAATATGACCAGCTTTACGTACTATGCTGACCCTGTGTTTGAGCCCCTCAGTCCATCAGGGAGCCTGGAACTAAAACCCAGCTCTCCTCTTATCATCAAGGTAAGTAAGGGCAGATGTGCTGCTTACCCCACCTCAGCCTCCTAGTGTCCCTCTTCTATAAGTGTCTAAAATCATAATTTGCCTTTGTTCTTTCTTCCTCAGGGTCGTAATATCTTACCAGCTGTACCCGGAAACTTCCGCCTCAACTACACAGTGCTGATTGGCGACACCCCCTGTGCCCTAACCGTCTCGGAGACGCAGCTTTTGTGCGAATCACCAAACCTTACAGGGCAGCACAAAGTCACAGTAAGTACAATGTGCAACAATATAAATGACAGATCCAAAATCAAGAGCTGTAATTATTGTAGACTGTGGGAGGAGCTGAGAACTTAGCTGCAGAGCTTTCATTATGGAATCACACCAGACAAGAATGTGGTTGGTTCAGAGTTACAGCATGTATTCAAAGCGACATATTAGCTTTGAATAGACTGACCTATAAATGTTTAAACAGTTGCTTGCTGGATATCAGGCTTATCCTTTATATCTGCGACCTTTTTTTTTTTGCCCTTTCAGATCAAAGCTGGAGGGTTAGAATTTTCGCCTGGCACTCTGCAGATCTATTCCGACAGCCTCCTGACCCTTCCAGCAATTATCGGCATTGGAGGAGGTGGTGGACTTCTCTTGCTCATCATCATCATTGTCCTGATCGCCTACAAACGCAAGTCGAGGGACGCAGACCGCACCCTGAAACGTTTGCAGCTGCAGATGGACAATTTGGAGTCCCGCGTAGCCTTGGAATGCAAGGAAGGTAAATCCTGACATCAAAACAATGTGCAACCGTTTGAATAAACCAAATTCCGGGTCTGGAAATTCAAAAAACGCATGTTTTCAAGAAAACCGCACATTCTCAAAAACGCCTTTTTTAAGCAATAGTTTTTCAAGCCATTTGCGCAGATGTTTCAACTTGTCTACACTTGCCAGCTTTCATCTCGCACAATATGGCCGTGTAGATTTTTAAATGATCTGCGAATGTTCCTCTGAAGTCAGATCATTGCTGCGTTTTTTCCCCCCCTTCTTATGTTCCATCTCTCCCGCACTTGTGTAGCAGATTGTACTGTGTCAGCTTGAACTGCTTTCTGAGGTTGTAGCTCAGCTTCTTAATTTGGTACATATGGCATCAAAGTCCGTTCCTCTGGGATTCAGTTCAGGATACAATATACTAATAGGCAACATTTAGACGATGACTTCCTTCCATTTATAACTTCATTCCTCTGAGGTGGACCAAATAAAGGGGATTTTTTTTTTTACATTTTAGCCGAGGAAAGGGATAAGTTAAGGCAGCGAAACACGGGGTGTCTCATTACTCGGAGGAAATGTGGGCGAGAAACTAGGACGAGGAGCCTGTGAAGTCTCTTGCAGCGAGAGCCTAATTGCCCATTATTTGTCTAACCATAACGGAAGGGTCGTAACCCTGCCAACTGCCGGGGGCCTGGAGGTGGGGAACAAAGCTGGCACTGCAAAGGAGATTAGACAAAAATCCCCCAATATATAGAAATAAATATATATACCTCCTCCAGAAGAGCTATAGATAGCAGGAGTGACAAGGGAGCCGCTGGAAAAGATGATGTGTAATATTCTCCAGCTGCCAGATAAAAGGTTGGGCTTTTAATTAAGTGGCGTGGTATCTGTACCCGTTCTGCGCATTTCAGTTCTTCCATGTACAGATAAGAGATCGCCGCTCATCTTGCCACCACATTCTGTCCCCCCCTCCTCCAGCTACGGCTGACAGCTCGAAAAGTTCCTCTCACCAAGTCCACACAAATGTAATTGAATTTCTCTCTCAGATCTATGGCTCATGAGCCAGGAACTGACATAATTTTACCTTTTACATTCCTTGAACAGAATCAAAAACCAAGCCAATGAATCAGTTGTTGAGGGACTGCAAGACCCAAAATCCTCTGGCAGGCTGCAACTTTTTGCAGCAGGTGTGGTGAGGCTTTTTACTTTGCTGCTTTGTCACATAACGATGTCCAACCATAATTAGGTGTGCATTTGGCATTATAGCGTAACACCAGGCAGACCAAAACACATATATGGAAGTGGACCGACATTTGTTTTTCTGTTTATATCGATTTACACAGCCCTATCACATAGTACAATACAGTCTAATAGAGTATGAGTCCTCATTTTAACTTACTGCATTTAGGTAACTATAACAGGTCTTATCCCCCCTTAGAAGAAGCAGCAAAATCAGCTTGATACTTTTAAGCATATCTAAGACCACCTGTCATGTAAGATCCAAGGAGGCAGCTATTGCTGACTATTGCTTCTGATGTTAATTACCTGATCGTTATGCTGATACATTATCTTCAAAGCCTCTGAGTCCCTGAATTTGATCAAATATAGTGATTCTGGCACTCATTATTTGTTCCAAAGCTGTGGCAATAGTACACAAGAATCAGCCAACCAAAAATATAAGGAGTCCAGCACAAGTACCTCTAAAATGAGTAACTCGCTTTTACTAAAAGTTTGTCACTAGTGCTGGCCCATCTTTCCTGCTTTGCATTGTGGGTTTAGGATGTAACTTGTAGAATCACACTTTAGAGTGATGATAATTTTAGTTCCACTTTAAAACCTGGTGAAAATGAAGGATTTTGTTGCAGATAGGAACGGGCAATGGCATTCTTATCTGCCTGATCGCTCACTTTGACTGTCAGGATTCCTGAGCTGCACATGTGGTTGCGGCAACGCCTGGCACATCCCAGGCTCCCTTGCAGTTGCTGGGACAGAATGAACTCCTGTGAATTTGCTCAGTTACATCATCCTGCTCTGGCCAATCAAGATGGGCAAAGATTGCAATGATGAAGTGGATGGCGGCATCAGCAACGGAACGTCACAGATGAGTATTATCAGGGTTTAGTTCTCGCTTAAACCCGCACTCTAGGCAGATCCATCAATGAATAGTTAAAATCCATTCATATGAACTGACTTGAAATTCCATTCAGAAAGTCTCATCTTCCAGAGCACATACAGATTGTTGACTTTCAGTGCAGGTATTTCTTCCTCTTGACATGGTTCCAAGGCAATGCAAGCATTATAGCTTTGATTGGCTCACAAAGTTGAATCTTCCTCATTAAATTGAAGATTAAAAACACAACTGGATAAATGATATTTTTGTTATATACCAGCTTGAGTTTCGGCTTTATTATATGCAAATTTATATCCTAAATATCTATCAGATATTTCCCTTTATACTTGGTAAACTTCTCAATCTCAGCAGCTGAACCATACAACAGTGCACTCTCAGACGGAAGCAGTGTCCTTTAAAAATTAATGCATTACATCTCGCAAATTAGAAGCCACTGAAGTGAGGACCGCCGTACACAGGTGTAATAAAGTAGCAAATTTATGAGGAATTCTTAAGGTTAATCAGTGCTAAAAATATATTTAATCAATTTGCTTTGTCCTGACATGAACCCAAAGCTTTTTCAGTAACTGCAGGATTGTGATGCACGAAGTAAACCGCAGCACAATACATGTGTAAGTGAGACCGATAATCAGAACTCTGATCTGTAGAAGCCTTTTCAGCTGAAAATGACTATTTAAAAGGAAGCCGCGGCCCCCCGCTGCCCTGCCGCCAATGGCGTATTCTCAGGATTAAGTTATTAAAGCAGGAGCGTTACCTCGCTTCTTCCTATCTCCTATCAGCCTTTTAGATTATCGAAGTATCGGGGAAAAATAGTTTATTCTCATAAAGTACAGTCCGAAAGATTAGAATCTTCAGATGATTGGGCAAACCAAAGAGTTTTTTATTCATATTATGTTTTCATTCCAGCAAAATAGAACTTATAAAAAGAGTGTCTCTATTATTCCACAACTACTGGACATTTGTATTCAATCTTTTTTTATATTCTGTTTTTAAGATAAGTCAGGAATAGGTTGTGGTTGGGGTCTGCACTTGTTGGTTAGTATAACAGTGTAGGTTTTCATCTTAGGGAAGGCTGTTTATGCTGTTATTTAGCTGTACTTTCTCCCTAATGGAATAGAAAGCTACCCTTTGAGGCAGTCTGTATCCTGCCTGTCCAATGCTTTTCTGAGCTGATAAAGGAGGATAAGATTATCAAGAAAAAGCCTTATTTTGGGTAATTCTAGCATCATTCATGTAACCATATTTTTGTATATCAGCCCCAAGCCGGAGATTTTTACAGCATTCCACTTCTACTTTGACAGAGAGAGAGAATACAAATCAATACCAAAAAGTCATTATAAGAGGTAAAGCCGCAGTTTTGGACATGTTCAAGGAAGATTCTGAATACTTCAAATGCCTGCTGGTGATTGGTTCTCGTTCTCGTCTGCCAACCACTTTAAACTTTTTAAAACTAAAAGTTCTGCTTAAGAGCAGCCTCAGCGGGATGCCTGTTCTTACCTGTTTTCGCTAGAAAAGACGCTTCCCTCTGCTCCTCTGATCTTGCTTTCACTTTTTTTTTTTTTTTTTTTTTTTTTACTAAGAGCTCGACTTTTCTGAATTTCGGACCAGTCATGTAAAACCATTTTCAAAGAGGCACACAGAGCGGGTAGCAAAGGTTTTTTTTTTTTTTTTAGCAGGCTGCTTGTGGTGAGAGCCCTTAGGCTGAACTTTTAAAGGTTCAAACGAGTTCAATTTAAAGTGTCCTCTGTACCAGCGGAAAATATTCATTTTGCCAGCTGCTGTGCAGGCTCCTCTACAGGTGACCGCGGAAGCTGCACAACTTTCTTCTGGGTCTTCTGTTCCCTCCCAGCGGAAAGCCTTATCCCCCTGGGTGTAGCAAACAGAATATCAAATATTCCCAAAAGCAGCGAAAAATGCAAAGTTAGCCTTCGAAATCTGTTCCAGATTGATATTTATTTTGATATATTTGTTATGAGTTTTTCAGAGACGCCGGTGAGTTAAATCACCTTTTTAGTCTCTCGAGTGCTGCCTTCATCCTTGGATGCAGTATTCCCAGGTCTGTACTCTACTGATTGCTGCAAAGTCTCACTCTTCCCAATAGATTTTAACTTTTATTGGAGAATACAGTAGAAGAGTGGGATATAAGGCAGTATGGATGAGAGTTGGGATTATTGGAGTATTTTGCATCATCACACTTCTCTCTATACCAGCATCTCATTTGTATATTTCCTGCGTTATTTTTTAACACCGCTATATATGAGAGATTGTTGGGTTTTATAAATGGTAGAAGGGTTTGTGTGGAGATTGACCTCAGTGCTGTTGCAAGAGGTGCTACCATTGCTGCAGCTTCCTAGCTGGTAAATTAATATCCAACTTTAGCAGTTCAGGCTTCTGACCCAAAGATGCATGTTTGTTCCGGATCAGTGCCAAAGACACACAACCAAGCAATCAGCATTTTTTGAAAGAGTATTTTAATATTATTATTGTTATTATTAATAAACAGTATTTATATAGCACCAACATATTACGCAGCTCTGTAAGTATATTTACAGTAATCCCTATATTTATCTCACTGCAGGCTTCCTTTATTATTGCATTCATTTTCTTTTTTCATAGCCTTTGCTGAGCTGCAGACGGACATCCACGAGCTGACCAATGACCTGGACGGAGCCGGAATCCCCTTCCTGGACTATCGGACGTATGCCATGCGCGTCCTCTTCCCTGGCATTGAAGACCACCCCGTGCTGAAGGAGATGGAGGTAGGCACTGTAGTAGACACAGCACCCCCTATACATCATTTGGCTAAGTGTCAGGAAACGGATGAATGCAAGAAGAATGAGCACGTGTCTAATCTGGGAGTTTGGCTCATACATCGTGCTCATTACACTGCTATTGTTCAGCGGGGGAAGAAACAAGAGCATCACAATTGCTGGTCCCCCCCCCCCCTTCGAAGCTGCCCATTGACTTCCATATCTCTCATTGATAATGTCAGGTGCTGATAAATCTGCCTGTTTTGTCTTGAATCAGCAGACCCAAAGTGCATTTTCTGCATGACTCTGGCAATAGTAAACACCAGCTGGCTATTCACTGGGCCTATTTATGTATAGCAGAGTGCAGTTGTATGTCAGGAAATGTTACATTTTATTTAATAGGAGCCAGGCATGTCTTCCTGCAGTGTGTTCTCTCCATATTCTTGCTAGAAATGGTTTAGTGAAAGCAATTCCCCCATGATTTTCCCCCATTCATCAGATCAATGGGGCTTGTTTTAGGACTCCTAGAACATGGAACACACAGCATATGTATGGCATTTGAGCCATTTATGGGCTTACAATCTGAGATAATAATTAGCTCAATGTAAAACTGATATCTCGGAGTTTCATGATTGTTACATCCTTGCTTCTATCCCTTTGGGGGAGTGGGGTACCCAGGGTGAGAATTCCCAACTCTGTAGATGGCAAAGGATGGTAATCCTTTACCATCCTTTTACCATTATATGTCTTGCTGGGACCTTTCAAATAATGCAGTGATCATTTATAATGATTTGAAGGCCACATGCACATTCAGGAGTATTGGAGGAATGTGAGAATTGATTTGCAAGTGAAAAGATTTTTATTAATCCTGCTGGTCACCACGCACATAGATGTTATAGAGGCCAAACTGTCTATGCAGGACACTCTAAGGCCCAGCACTGTTTTGAAGGCTTGTACAGATGCTCAAATATTGTCATTCTGGTTGATCATTTCAGGTGACCGTAGAAATAGGCTAGTGGTGTATACTGTTTAAACATGCTCAGCTGTTTTATAGATGGGAGAGCAACAAATGCCCATTGCTGGGATTATAATAGTACCTGTTAGCAGTTGGTCATTTAGTGATCCAACATGTGTGCTTGATTTTACCCAAAATGATCATAAACAATCTCCAAGCATAAAAGTCTACATAGAGGTACCAATAGAGCATTATTCAGTCAATTCCGTCAGTGGCTGACAAGCTGCCATTTATGCCTTTTCTCCTGTACGCTTTTCACATCTCCAGCAGCCTAACGACCACTAATAATCACAATCAGAATTTTCCTTTTTTTACCTTAATGAACTGGCTCTGCAGAGTTAAAAGTTGGTGAAATTTATTGCTAGCAGGGTTTATATGACTATTTAAAAAGAGGATGCCATTTCCTTTTTTATGCAACAAAAACTCAGCATATAATTTATGCTGAACGCTGTAAATTACAGGGAAACGGCTGCAAAAGTGATAATTTATAGCAGCGGCAAATGTCATTTTTTTGGAGAAGATGGAAGATTTTTTTATTGCAGGCTTTTAAGATGGCATTTATGGCTGTGGCAGTGATAACCAGACTGGGAGACAGCAGAAGCCCTGCAGTTGTTGATGAACTACTGTTCTCAGCATTTGGTGGGATGAGATTTGATCTATGTTATCTGCAAAAAAACAAAACAAAAAAACAATTTTTAATTGATGCAATTTGGTGTGTGGGTGGGACTAGATAGCCAGGCAATTGAATTACCTTAATTCCCCCCCAAACCTAGAAACGTGTCTTAGTCCCCTCTCCGCTCCATGCTTAAATAAATACCCAATGCTACTGCGTGTAAAGGACCAAGAGACTGCTCATTCTGACTTCCCCTGGCTGCTCAGGGACTACAAAGCCTAGCATACCCTTGCAAGCAGCTACCCGCAGTTTGGCTGCACCCAGCCAGCCAGCCATCAGCCTCTAGATTGCAGAAGAGATGTGTTTGCGATAGCACGGATGCAGATGTATGTGATATACTACCATTGTTCCGTTTTGTCCCAGGATCCTTGGAATAGCGTGAGCTGGTCCCCCAGCTGAAGGGGAAGTCGCTGAAACCGCAACTTTATTAAAAACTCTTACAGTATTTTATTACAATTCCCAATTGTGGAGGTCAACCCTCGAGAACCAGAACACACTAGCAAAACTTTAAATGAAAACTGTGCACATTTGTTTTTTGTTTAAGACCTTTTAAAATCACTGAAAATTAAAGAGCTGACGGTCTGATTGGCTGCAAGTTGAATCAGTGCCAAAAATGTTTTATGTTACCTGTTAGTATTTGCTTCTGGTTGGACATAAGCAGCCTCAATCTTCCTGTTATGTATTCAGATGAAGATTTGAATAATTGGAAGGGAAAAGCAAGCACTTCTAATAACCTGACTAGTCTGTCTGCAGAGAGCCTTGTTTTTAATCATTACCAATATCCAATCAGGTGTCTAGGACTAGCATTGCCTGTGGGTGGAGTCACACGGGGACTTTTTGTTTGAATTTGAATTTTGTATAGTCCTACGATTGACCACTGTTGGACAATCCTAATTGACTTGTAGGTTGTTTTGAGTCCTATAAGCATCCTGATGACCAAAAGTTACTCCTCAACATGGAATACAGTACATGGTCAAAGGTTTTTGGGCACCTGACCAGCACATTGAAATAAGCTGGTTAGACAAGGGATGGGTTCCAGTACCACGGCCATTATTATGGACTTTGCCAATTTGCACATAACCTTAACATTTTGGAATGTGTCTGTGGGAATTTGTGTTCATGTACCCAAAAGCACATTTGTTATGCCAAGTACAGGATCTTGGATGAGATGAACTGACTGACAAATGGGTTCAAATTCATGGGGTTGAGGTCAGAGCTGTGTGCAGGACACTTAGGCTGGCCTCCTGCTTCCCATGATTTTGTATGTCAGTAGGAATTTGCCCCCATTTGTGAGGACAGGTAATGATGTTTGATGAGAAGACCTGGCCCACTATTTCAATTCATCCCTAAGGTGTTCAGTGGAGTTGAGGTCAGGGCTCTGTGCAGGACACTCCAGTTCCTCCATATTATTCTCTTCAAACCATGCCTATATGGAGCTGGCTGTGTACACCTAACCTTAGTCTAAAACAGAAAAGTGCCTCCCAAAAGTCTTACCACAGTGTTGGAAGACACCAATTGCCTATAATGATTTTGTATACTGTAGCAATTAAAAGCATTTTTTCATTAGAAACACCTGAACCTAATCATTTGTTGCGGTATCCGCATACTTTTTGGCCATACAATGTATTTTAATGTTGGATACAATTCCAATCTGAGTATATCTTGCCTTGGCAAAGCATGTCTGCTGCAATTTTTAGTGTTTGTGCCATTGTGTGTCAGTAAATTCCACTGGAAGCAAAAGACTTTCCAACAAGTAGACAGATTGGGGACAGAGCAGGAAAAATGCATTTAGTCGAAGTTAATATAAAAATATTGATTGAAGAATCCTTTTTTTTTTTTTTTTTTTTTTGCAAGAAGCAAAGTCTCCCCCCTCCCCCCCTGACTTTTCCCCTGATTGCATTTACTATCCACAACTGCCCTTTATAAAAATGGGTTTAGCCCCATGACACAGGCCTCTGTCGAGTACAACACATGCCATAAAAGCAGCCTTCTTACGCTATATCATCAATAGGATTTCCAATAAAGAGCCATCCAATTAAGTGCCTTACATTCCCTGCACTTGTTTCATAGTTCGATATGTTTAATGGCTTTCCAAATTTACTTTCTAAAGCCGGCTCGTAAAACAAATGACAAACTTCCCTGGGCCACATAATGTGCAATCTGCTTTTCGTCTGCTGCAAGGTGAGCTGGCGCTTCCATTAGACGGGCAGTAATTGGGGAGAAGTTATGTTTCTGGCAGACAGTTTCCAGATGGTCACAAATTCTGTCCTCATCAACCCCAAGCTTCCTTCAGAAAATATGTAACTCCAATGTACAGAAAATGTTAGTTTTTTTTTATTAAACTCCTTGTACAGGCTCCTATCATCTCTCATCAGGACTACTGTAACCTCCTCCTCTCTGGTATTTCACTAACCCAACTCTCTCCTCTACAATCTATTATGAATCCTGCAGCCAGACTCATCCATCCTTCCCACCACTGCTCTTCTGCTGCATCTCTTTGTGGTTCTCTTCATTGGCTTCCATTTCATCTTAGAATCAAATTCAAGCTCCTGTGCTTTGCCTTCAAATTCCTCCACAGTTCTTGTCCCACTTACCTTTCTGACCTGAAAGAAAAATACTCCCCTAGCCACTCTCTTCTCTCCTTCAATGACCTACTAATGACTTCCTCACTCCATAACCTCATCACACGCACAGCTCCAAGACTTTTCCAGAGCTGCCCCAACTCTCTGGAATGGACTATTCGGTTTGTTCCTGCTTTCTTTTCATTTAAAAAGATTTTCAAACTTGCCTACCTGTCTTCTTATGTCTCCTAAACCCTCATTACTTACCCATCAATCCAGATCTCCCCTCCTATTGTGTGATATTTCCCCCACTTCTTAAATTGTAAGCTCTTCTGTGCAGAGTTCTCTCCTCCTCCTCCTGTGTCAATGTTTGTATCTGTCTGTCTTTTTCTACCCATATTTATATATAGTGCTGTGTATTATGTTGGCGCTATATAAATACTGTTTAATGATAATATTATGTCCGCGTAAAATAAATACACTTATTCGGTACATATGCCATACCTGCACATTTCCCCATCTTTCATCATTTCAAAATGTACAAAAAGTCAAACTGTCAACCACTGGTGCAATGCTTCTGGTCTCCTATATCTCTTGGCTTTATCAGAAGGAGAGCACTATATAATACACAATAGTATGTAGCTTGGAAATGTTGGGCTCACAGCGAGTCTGTTATGGGCAGGTAAAAACCTCAGCACAAGCAAGCCAAGGATAATCAGCTTGGCTGGCACAGATCAGTGACTGGCATCTCCCGCTGCCATTTACCTCATCTGATTCTGCTCACAACTCTGCAGCACGTTCATTTTCGGCAGAAACTGGTACACAAGCTGATAGAAGCTGGGACGGCATCTTTGCTACGTCTCCCTCAAGGCTCTGTGGTGCAGGAAGAGATGGAGACAGGTCTGTCTTTTTAATGAGAGAACTGGAGAATTTATATCTTGTGTATATTGAGAACCTGCCAGGCCCTGTATAGCTATCAAAGCTTTTGCTGCAACAGTAATCATAGACAAAACTCACATAAATGCTGCTCGTCCTTATACTAGCCAACAAATGTATGTGATTTGTGTTTTGGGCTAAAATATGTGAACACCTGTTCAGCCGGTAATTCACAACTAGGGAGACAATGATGGAGGGTTGCAAAGAATCATTATTGGCCCAAACATGTTGGCATACTCATTCCAGCGAAAATTTCTTACCATTGGTCAATGGAGACGCACAGTAAAATAACATATGGGGTTAAGCCTAAGATCTGTGTCACTCTGTAACTTCAGAGCTGTGGCTGGTCTTACTGGTAAAACAATTCAATGACTTTATAACTCTCAAAAGCAATCAGAGCCAGTGGAATGAGGCGGCTTCATGCCGGAAGGCCGGAGGAGAGCAAATCCAGACTCAGTGTCCTCCATATCCCTGCGGGAGAACCTGTTGTGTGCAATTTGCACCCTACAAAAGAGAGCCACTTGGAAAACTACAGAAAATAATGCCCAATGAATATATTATGAATACGCCAGTGATTAATACCCCAGCTGCTTGTGTCTTTTTGTGGAGCTTTTTTTCTTCCCCCTCTTCCTCGCAAAGGTTGAGGACTCTTGAACTATATGAAACCTGGGTGATAATTTTGCCTAATGGCTGTATTAATCAGCAGCTCAGAATGTGTAAAGCACAGGGAGATGTCTGCAATGAGCTCCCCCCTCCCAAACTTCCCATTAAATGAAAAGTGCCCTGTGTTATAATGATGAAGAGTCTTCCTATCGCGTTGAATTTATACTCACCTGTTTCGTACAGTTCAGTAGTCACTTATCAGCGGCCCCTAAGGATTTGGGCTCTTTTATAGGTTATTTTTCCTCGCTGTATGCTTGAAATTGTCAGTGAAGCGCGTACTGCATTGCTGCAGAGACATTGAATGCAAAGGCTGCAGGTGTCTCATGTGAATTAAAGCTAAATTCCAGGTAAACATCTAAACACGGAGATGAAATATGTAAAGGGGCTTTTTCCTGCTGAAAGATATGTATTTCATCAATTCGTGGGACATACAGCTCGGCCGCACAGCCCGGTCTAACAGGAAAGGGGACCTCATTTTTCTCTAACATTTCCAGGTCTCCTCCTGATCCTCAGCCTTTGACTGGCCAGTAAAAGGAGAAGCAGTAGACTGATGAGCTCATCTGAACATCATCTTCTCAGCATGACCCATGGAGTACAGCACAATGGGTTGGTTTATTAATAACAGCATAAAAAGCCAATCTATGCTTTGCTGCACAGGGACTCCATGAGGCCGATGACAATTTAAATTCAAGTACTTACATTGCTTGCATTTCAGAATGCAAAATTTAATCATGTATCATGGAGACAGAGCTACAATATTTTGTGTTTTTTCATATACATTGTAGTCTTTTGGATATCAGCACCACACAGTGTATTGAAATAGTATTTTTATAAACCCTGCTTATGTGTTTACCTTAAAGGCAACAAAATATGTTAAGTATTACACATCTAAATATTGTGGCATGTGTGTTTATTGCAGGTCCAAGCCAACGTTGAGAAGGCTCTGAATCTTTTTGGGCAGCTTCTGAACAAAAAGCATTTCCTGCTCACCTTTATCCGCACTCTAGAGGCTCAACGCAGCTTCTCCATGCGCGACCGTGGGAATGTGGCCTCCCTCATCATGACGGCGCTGCAGGGGGAAATGGAATACGCAACAGGGGTTCTCAAACAGCTCCTGTCTGACCTGATAGAGAAGAACCTTGAAAGCAAGAACCACCCCAAACTGCTGTTAAGAAGGTAGGATAACATGCACGTAAAGCAACCCGAAGCTGTTTTCCTGCAAAAATTTTTCATTTTGAAGCTTTTTCCTCACTGCCTTTTCCTGTCCTGAATTGGAGGAATGTCCCTCCATGTTCTTGGTAATCAGAGCCGGTCAGACAAGTCACCCTCTGCAATACAACTGTATGAGGGCACTTGTGGTGTGGGGGTACTCTGCCAATATAGAACACTGGAGGTGAGGTCTGGTCACCCCATGGCTTGGCTTTGATTTTCCAACCCAGGGCAAAAGGATACAGTAGCTTGCTGTGGTCTTTTGAAGCTAAAGCTATACATTTCTTTGGCCATGAAATAAATATTGCTCCAGTAAGTGTAATATAATTTGCTGGCAGTTAGAGGTCATTTTTAGTATTTCAGACATGCTACTAAATTTTCTGTGTCTAATTGCTAACAGCAGCAAATGATCACCAAACAATTGCTTCACTATGGAGTATGCTAAGTATGCTACACAAGCATCATGTAGATGTTTCATGCACTGGATATCTGCAAATGATGGGAAATTGAGCAACTATGTGACATTGATCGCTGCTACATTTTACTTGTATAACTTTCACCATTTGTTTACCAGTCTTTTGCTAGTGATTATTTCCTAGGGCAGCATTTCTTTACCTATTTAACGTGGCGGATACCTTGAACTAGCTTCCAGGACCTCTGCTTTAATACCTAATTCCACAGCTCACCATACATTAGCATGATGGCCAGTAGGTAGTAGTAAGAATGCCTCTTACAATGTTGGTTATTGGGAAGAATGTCATCCTTACAGACAGCCAAAAAGAATATTAGTGTCACTTAAACTGACCTGAGATGTACAAACTGCTTTTTGCACCCCCAACAACCTCTGGAGGAACCCTAGAGTGTTTAGTTTGAATGAACAACTCAAAAATAGTTTTTGCACGTGGTTAATTCACCTTCATCTTTATAAGAGGTCAGAATAATGATTTCAGAAGAAGAATAACACTTGGCACCTACAAAATTGACTGTGCAGTCGTAAAACCCAATCAAATTCTTTGCTTTCTTTTCCCAAAAAGTTCTATAGACAATGTAGGCAGTGGCAGCTCTCCCTGCAGTGTCCACACTAAAGATGGGCTGCAGGGGACCATTAATGACAGCTCGTCATTGGTCCGATCTCGAGCACAATGGCGGGCACATGTGAAGATGATTAAAAAGGGAGCCTGAGCGAAATCAATCCCCGCAGCGAGCCAGTGCTGAAAGAAGAATTAAACACAATCGCATCGATTTCCGAATGCAAAAGCCTAGGTTCTGCTAAAAAATACATTATCTTCATTAATTCAATATCTTCCCATCCTCTCTCTATTGATCACCGGCCCGGTGACAGAAATTGCACTTCAAGGCTGTGTGACGGTCGGAGCTGGCTGTAAATGAAGCTCTTAATGCTTATTTATTGCCTCTCTCCTACCTATCTGTGTCAGCTCCTTCCAGGGCTGCTGGAAGCAGACATCGGCATGCAGGAGCCGTCCAAGAACACTGCTGTACACTGTCTCTTCCAATGCCTGAGCCTTTATGTCCTAATAATGAGCATTATTAATAACTTCATACGTACAGCTAAAGAGACCCTGTCACTGACCTTAAAAAAACAAAAATACACACGAAAATCAGGTAATTAAAATGCTTGAAACATCCTTTTTTTCCATAAATTTTATTTTTTTATGGTCTGGCAACAGGGCCTCTTTAATTAATTTTGGCCTCGTCTGATACAGAACTGCCTGCATTGCTGACCCACCAATGGGATTCCTACATTTAATTTGCAGCAGTGGATTCTGTTTGAGTTTATTGTAGGGTTAACCTTGAAATTTTTATTGATAAGGGCATGGAGAGGATGAAAAAAACATTTGCAGGGTAGATTTTGAACTGAGAACCCTTCAGCAGCTATAAAGGATTGTATGAGCCTGTTACCTGCAAAATTCTCCCATGTGTAGACATCCAAAAGTCCTGAAAACTGCTGCTTAGTGCCACCATATTTGATGTGACACCCATCAGACTTGGCTGTCACTCAAGGTATATCTATATAGTATTTTTTTTTCTTCACTATCACCCTTTGGCAATTACATAAAAGGTTATGTGGGGAGGTAATAGAGGGCCTGAGTCGGCACAGAATTGTACAAAGAAGGGGGCTATGATGTGCAAGGAGAGGCTGTGCTAGGTAATTGACTCTTCCTGTAGCAGTCAAATTTTCAAGCAACCAGAAATGTACATTACAAGTGAATAAATGACTGCAAGTAGGTATTGCAAATACTTGCATTTTCTATGATTCTTTTTTTTTTATGCCTCATATGTTAAGTTGGTGACATGGTCTCTTTAAATGACAGCACTCTGTGTAAACAAAATCTGTCCACAAGAAGCAACTTCAGCCTGCTCAGTAGACAGCACACTGAGGTTATCAAACCAAGAGATGCTATCAAAGTATACTTAGTCCATTAGCAGCAGCAGATCAGTGTTTGCCATGTCTGACAGGGAACGCTATAACGCAATCCTTAGCTAGTTGAGCACCACAAGTCCCCCGAGGACAGAAGGGATTAAGCAGTGTGATCTTCCTCTCCATGAACTGGTCCCATTTAATGGTGCATGAATCCATCTCATTATAGCCTTCCTGGCTGGTTCCAGCTATGTCCCCTTTGATGTCGGCTTCCTTTAGTTGCTTTTTACAAAAGTACGGCCTGCACTTTTTAGGCTCCCTGGGGCTAGTTCGGGCACACAGAAGGAGAGAAATGTAATTTATATTGAGATCAATGGAAAAACTGCTCGCTCGCCTCTGGCTGGCTTGTTGATTGTTACAGTTGTGGAGTCTGTGTCCGAGGGAGAAAGCCTTTACCGAGAAAGACGGGGCCACCACCCGGGTCTTCACCAGGCGGTCAGCTCACATTTCAAGCACACATTTACACCTTAAAGAAAATCTTTAGAAATAGAAAGGCTTCATATATGCTAATATATCTCCCTGAAGCCTAGACTTGATTTATATTTATTTTGCAATCTGTAGTTTTAAAACCCATCTCTGGGCAAATGTTGCAAGTTAAAAAAGAAAAAATTGTCATCATGTTGACTCATGGCAGTATTATCACCAGAAAATTTTGTAACCTGGGTGGGAAGAAGCAGTAGGTAGGTGGTGACCCAACTATTCAGTAACCACCCAAAAACAGCTGGGTGGTTACTAAAAAGTGCAGAGGGTGGTGCACCCAGCTAACAGGGGCTGGGGAAAAAACTGCCATGGTGACCCGTGATTCTGAGCTGCACACTGGGCCTGCCATCCGGCAGTCTTTTTTCTGCTTTCATTGTGTGATCACCATGTTTCTTCGGGCTCTTGAGAAATCTCCATCCATAAATGGCCTATGGGAAGTGTTTTTGCCACTTAGGCTGCACCCCAAAAAGTACCCATACATACCGAGTCCTTTACAGTAAAAGCTCAGATGGAAAAAATAGATTTTTTTTTTTACATGTTATGTTGTTTATAAGTTATGTATTTTATTGGTAAATGTGCCTTGGAAAATGGATACAATAAAGTGAGGTAAGTATATAAGTAAATAGGCTACCATAATGTACTGGGAGAGTATCAGCATTTGTATTTCCCCAATAATGTTTTTATTTTTCACATAACATCCTAAGAATTATTCAAATGGCATTTTCCTATGTTAAGTAATATTACTTATTACATATTATTATCACATAAGTCAATTGACTTTTGTTTTATTTTTCTACCTCCGAAAACCATTGACATGCCAAGTTAATATAAAGGTGACCTTTCAGCTCAAACTGATATTAAAGGCATGGCCTCGGGGTCACTTTGTAGATAATATAGCTGTGCAGGCTTTTATAGTGTCTTTGGAGCCCAATGAGAAACCATTAAAGTTTATAAGAGTCTGTTCTTTGTCTCGCTCTCTTAGGACAGAGTCGGTGGCGGAAAAGATGCTCACAAACTGGTTCACCTTTCTTCTGTACAAGTTCCTAAAGGTAAGATTCTGTTTGTTGCACATGTTATATTTTTCGGAATGAATTTGGGTGTGAATAATGAGTAGGCACAACAAGCTGGTCCAGTCTGGGCCATTTGATGGCCGCTTTGTACTTTGTGTAGTTTTCTTGCCCTGAAATACACATCTCTGTTAATAGCAAGCGTCAGAACTTTCCTCTTAAGCTGAGTGGTTTAAAAAGCACTCGCCACCTTTCGGAAAGGCTGAACGTACTCATTTAGTCTGCAGTAAGCTGGTGAAAGCTACCCTTTCTGCAGGCCCATGCTTAATATATACACCTACCTGGTCATTATGTGCTTTAAATATAACTCACCTTCAGTCTTTTCCCAGCCAATGAATAGGAATGTCCTGATGGGAAGTAACACTTCCACACTACATGAAAAGTGTTACCTTTCTGTCACTTACCAAGTCTGCCGTGTTTTCTACATCTCCATGTAGCCAAGTGAGCTGTGTAATCCCTAGATCCTGCTATTGTCACCTGCCAGTCTGTGCCCAGAAGGTGACATCAGGATTTCAGTATTGGCATAAAGATAATGAGATATTGTAGAGATTGAGGAAGGTTGGGTGTGATGTTAATGCGAGCTCTCACTTCGATTAGTTTTTGGCATTTATGGGCATTGCAGTAAAAAAGAATAAAGTGCATTAAGAGAAAAATAGTACCGTCATGCATACGGTTCCAGCTGCAACATAGAAGTCTTAGGAAAGATTTTCAGCAGAAGTATGGAGCCGCTGAACAGAGCGGCTCAACCTCAGCGAGTGGAAGAGAGTGGAAAACAAGTGCAGTTTTATCTTAAGGAGGATCACAGCACTCACACAGCTGTCCTTAAAGATTCAATGGATCGCTTGATCTTATTCTGCTGTCGACCTTCTATGATTTTTTTATTTATTTTTAATGGTTCTTTAAAAAATAAAATGCTCAATTGTGTGAGAGCAGTGTATTGTGGGAAACGGCTTATATTTCATTTATCATTGCTAAGTATCATCTTTTTCAGAGTTGTGTGCAGCAGAGATTTGGATATGTACACAAGAAGTGTCATTTAATGACTTTCTGCAAACAGTAATAAAATATAGAAGGGGCAAGGATCTATGTATGTATGTATGGCTTCCCTCTCTCTTGCTTTGGCTTTTGTATCCAAAGGCCTGCTTGGTTATTCATCACGGGTGTAATGAGACATTCCCTGCAAAGCGAGGAGGGGGCTTTGCTCTGAAGTGTTGAAAAACGCACAGTATTAGTTGCCTGATGAGCTAAATCTTGTCAATAATGCTCTTTCCATATTTGCGGCTTTTGGTTTGGAAATGCTGGCGTCTTGGCTTGCTTTTTTTATGGTTTTTATGAGAGAAGTGTGGTGGTTTAAATTTTTCATTTGCAGCCTGGCTTAGCGGTAAACAATACAGGGACACAGAGCCGAGTGCGCTAAGAAAAAAGGAGCCTGTGCCGAGATGAAAGGGACACAAAACTCAAGACAAAATGGGAACTGTATCGAAAGGGTTTTGTATTTTGCTATTCTGCTTAAAGCTGAACTCCAGACAAACGGCTAAATCCATGACTGAAATACATATAAGGGAGCCGTTTTAGCTGCTTGGTTTTTTTCTTTTTTTTTTCCCATCCAGTTCTAAAATTTGTTTAGCTCATTATAACTACACAACACAGCCCTATCTGGCAGTGTAGCAGATCTGACTGGGGTTTTAAGGCCACAACCCCATACCCCTGGTTTAATTCCATTGTCCGGTTTCAGGGTAGGGTGAGAAGAAATATGTACAAAATTAGACTATTGCAGTTATATTGTTGGTTACTAGAAGTCATTTCCCCTTTATGCCACTATGACATATCCGTGCCACCATGTAATCCAAACAGGTTGGTTTAATTTGCAGCAGCCCAAAATTAAAAATGATGTTCTTAAAAAAAACTCCCCTGTGAGTTTCTCTTAAATCATATAACTTTGTCCCCTATTTTGAAGAAATAAACTCAAAAGGCTATTTTTTTTATTTGCAGTCATGGTGTTTTTTGCCATTCCTTTTTTTGTGCAAAGATTTTCCATCATTATACATTTTATTCCATGCTGACGTGCAAAGATGGCTGCTTGATCACAGCAATAGGCCCAGCTTTTCACATCTATACCCGGCATTGAAAATGCAAAGCCCTCTCTCTTTTTTTTTTTTATCATCCGCCAGTTGGAGCGCAGGTGTCCCAAAAAAATCCTGCAGAATCCATTAATTACCCGTTGTGTGGTCAGGCGCAGATCCCGCTCCTTGCCTTCCCCAGGCTGAATTAATGAAGCTAAGTTTGCAAATGAACCATAATTTCAAAGACAAGCGCGTTGTCGGAAGGTCTGGGGATGATGTATGCCTGCTCTTGCTCGTTAGCAGCTGTCTCTTTAATTACTGCAGATGCTAACGAGATGCTAACAGCATATGGTGACAGGGAAGCACTTGCACTTTTGCACCAGAGCAGATCTGGATGTGAAAAAGTGCCACCAAGATACCGGTTCTGTCCCAGAAGGTAATGTAATCTTAGATTCATTAAACCTGCAGGGTCTGTGGGGTTTTAACAGCTCACTTTTTGCTTTGAACTACCCTTAAACAACCATGTTCTTGAGATGCTAGAAATTTGAGGCAACAAGATATTCAAGGCTTATTAGTTAAAACCAAAATTGAACAATTTTGGTAATATAACCACGCAAAGATTTACCAGCAACTCCACCTACCAAAGGCTGCCAGCAGAAAACAATAGGAGGGGGAAATAGAAGGCCAGTCACCCTGCACACGGAAAGAGAACAGAGGTGACTGGTCTGTATTACAGAAAGATCCTGCACAGAGACACAGGGCCTGATTTTTAAAAGCTCTCCAAGGCTGGAGAGGATACACTTTCATGAGTGAATCTGGGTGATCCAGCAAATCTGGAATGGATCTGATCCAGGATTCAAAAAAATTGCTAGCAAATGACTTTGAAGTAATCCGTTCCAGATTTGCTGGATCACCCAACTTCACTGGTGAAAGTGTATCCTCTCCAGCCTTGATTTATTAAATCAGGCCCAAAGTATAAAAAAAGTGGCTTTTGGAGCCCATTTTGGCTTTTTCTGGTGAATATTAATAAAAATGTTTTATTCCAGATGCCTATAAGCAGCGTGGCACTGCTATTTTTCACTTTATATTCTGGTTGATGATGATCTGGGAAATATACCAATGTGCCTAATGAGTTCATTTTGTCTCATTGTGATTGTAATTTCCTAGCCTGTAACTTACTATGTGCCCTCTGGTCCTGTACAGGAGTGTGCTGGGGAACCCCTTTTCATGCTGTACTGTGCCATCAAACAGCAGATGGAGAAAGGACCCATTGATGCCATCACAGGAGAAGCCCGATACTCTCTGAGTGAAGATAAGCTCATCCGCCAACAAATCGACTACAAGATGCTGGTCAGTTCACTAGAGAGCTATTCCTGTTCACTAATAAACCCCATTTCACTGACTCTAGCAGTGTGCATGTTGTGTGTCTTACTGAGGATGATTTGTGTGGCAGAAGCGGGTCTGTCCAGCTATAGTCTTCCATGTCTACTCACTGCCTAGGAATCATTCTGTTGAGGAAACAATGAAACGAATGGACGTTGTTTTGCAGCAGACTTGTAGGTAGGGCTGCAGCTGGACAGCCCTTGGCTAAACCATTCATGGAGACATCTCTGCTTCTCTAAACTCCCCCATTTATATCAGCACAAAAGGTGGTCAACCTCATTCACAAGTGATGGTTTCTGTCATCTGCCAGGTTCTATATCTTCTGCTAGTTTGGTGTCTTCAGTATCTGATGCATGCGGAATATGTGACAAACCCATTACCTGTGGGAGACATAAACTATGTAACAGAATCTGAGAGGTACTAGCTCCCATCACATAATTTTACTGTGCCAAGGCCCACCCAGAATGTAAAAATCTGTGTGTATCAAGTTGCCCTTTAAGTATAAAACCTCATATTAGTCATGATTTGACCAGCATAGCCCGCATTACACTACATTGCCACCCGCTATTCAACAGTCGCTTTTTTTTTTTCATTGGACTTTTTCTCTCTTTCTCCTCCCCCGTCCTCTCTCTTCTTCTTTTTTTTTCCTCTGTTTCCCACTAAACCGGCTCACCCTTTAATGGATTGAAGAATCCTTCCGATGGCGGGCTGAGCGATGAATCATGGTGCCGCTCGCCTCAAGTAAGTTTTGGTCCTAGCTCCATGCTTTGTGGCTGGATCCTTCAATCCATTTCAGCTTTGACTGTGGTAGAAGCGAGCAAGGTTTCCTTCTCAACCAATGCCAGCACATCTTATCGCAGAATGTCCAGTAACTTGATTGAGAAAGTTATTTTGCCCTTAATGGGCAGAAACAAATCTAAACCCTGTGTAAGTTTGGTGTCCACTCGGACTCAAGCTTTGCTTTCTATAAGGTCACTTGTTTCTATAAACACCTAGGAACCAGGTATTTACTATGGTTTCCAAACAGGAACTTCATCATCAGACCTCTTTGAAGGGTTTATCCACCTAAGAGTAGTGAAGATTGGCTAACATGGATGCAGGAGGTCTCCTCTTTGGAGTTCCATACAGATACCTTTATGGACAAAAGTTTTTGGACATCTGACCTTGAAATGTATCTATATGACATTAAGCATTTGGCCATCCCTCCTAATTATTGACTTTGAGTGTTTCCAGTGAACTGTCTATGACAACAGTTTGGGGAGAGCACTTTTTTTGTTTCAGCATGACTATGCCCTGTACACAGCGCCATACATGCACGGAATGACCAGTCTGTTGTAGAGGAACCGGCAATGAGACCTCAGCCCTACTAAATATCTTTGGGATTAATTGAAATGCCAAATATAAGCCAAGTTTTCCCATGCAATACCAATCCCTGACCTTCAAATGCATGGTAAATAATACTCATGGTTTTGGAATGGGAGGTCTAACAATCTTATATGGATATGATGGTCAGATGTCCTCCAACCAGTTGGACAGCATTGGTTATACAACCACAAAAGCAGTCTTCCCTGAAAAACTCCTAAAAACCAAAAAGATTTTCTGCATTATGAAAGTTGATTTCTGATTGGCTTTGATGAGTGCTTGCCCTTTGCACAATGTCATCTGCTGTACTATATAAGTCTAAAGTTTTTCATCCATGCTTAGAGAATTTGCAGAAGTCGGACAAATTCCAGATGGAGCCGATCTGAGATAAATGGCACAACTCTGCACAAAACAGCTCGGACAAAATATGCTGCTTGTCTTAAATAAACTTTTACCATCTGTACTTCTAATTAATTCAGCAGTTTTATTATAGCCCAAAACAGTTTATTCCCCAAACTGGCAGTGTCCTAATAGTAGGCTGTGTATGACAATGTGTCTGAAAGAAGGACAGACATGGTGAATTCCATGTTCTGCCATTTTAAATCATTATCTGCAGCGTCCGCAGCTTCTATATAAAACCACTGACTTTCCACTGGCAGTGGCTTAGCAGCAACAGCATGAATAGAATAGGTCACTACTACATGGTGCCAGCCTGTTTTCTAACATTCTCATCTTTGATGCGCTTTAAAGAGTACTTACTGCTTGTGAATATAATTATTTTACTTTAGACAATATCAGTTTGCAGCAAGCTATGACTTTTTTTCTAATATCTATTAGTGGCTAATAATTGGTTGACATTTTTGCTTACAATCCTCTGGTTTCCAATCTGCATTGAAGGAAAAAATAATGGTTGCTACAAGCAACAGAGAATTGTTCATTCTTTCCATTATGCACCACATGTCCACATTCAATGGTCTCCTCTTGCTGCATGCCACTCAAGGACATCAGGAAAGCTTGTTCCTGTTCCTAGAAGCTTGAGAAATGCTGCGGGGGTGACGGCATGGCAGCGAGTTTATTGAGCATCGGCAGTGCCTGTCTGTACGTCGCACCTGTGCTCCCATTTCCTGTGGGGAATGATGCCTATTAAAGTCATAAACTCTCTATCAAAGAAACAAGAAATAATTGAATTAGCTGATTGCAGGTCGCAAAAAACTCCCAGCCGTTCCTGATTTTTATGTCACCGTTGAAACTTTCTCCGCAGACGCTCAATTGTGTCAATCCAGAGAATGAGAATGCCCCGGAAATCCCGGTGAAGGTGCTGAACTGTGACACCATAACGCAAGTGAAGGAGAAGCTGCTGGATGCTGTGTACAAGGGAGTTCCGTATTCTCAGAGACCCAAAGCTGGAGACATGGACCTTGGTAAGAGGCCTGGGGGTTCTAATGGTGTTTGTAGTTGCAGGGCAATGCCTCACGAGGAGCTGACACTCTAATGTTCCTACCACAGCCATACACACTATAGGGAGAGTTTGGTCAGAAGCGTGTGATGAGAATATGGGGACAGCATCAATGGTCCTAAACCCAGGACTGCAGTAATGCAAGGCCATTGTTCGAGCCTGCAAAACTAAAAGCAGGGTGCTCTATTTATGGATCTGTATCCCTTCTCCTTACCTTTTGGAGGCAACCATTTGCAGCACTCTTGAATGTCAGGATTCCTTATCTCTAGATTTGTTCCAGGTCATGTGCATGTGCCATGCATTGACAGCCAAAGTGCAGAAGGTTCCCAAAGTAGAGGTCAGCAATGGCAGTCCTTATACGTTATGACTTAGGCCCATTGATGAACATTTTAAGCAGTTGGAGGCGCTACTCATCACTCTCCAACCCAACTTTGGCATATTCTCCTTGCATTGTCTTGCTCCTTTGGAGTCCCTCATAAAATATCCAGCATTCTGGGTATAGGGAAACAAATGGCCTACTCCCATGATCCAGTATTTGGGTCCAGCAGCCAATTGCTAAGCCAGAAAATTGTCACATATGGAGGTTGATGATAAGAGTACTGGTCTCAAAATATGAGCTTACCCAAAGTTTGGACAACAGGTGGAGTGTTGGGAAGATGGAAGGGGTTTTTAAAGCAAACTGTTGCTTGACCGTGAATGGTCAGAGTCTGTATAAATGAGATTATGAAGTACAGCTGTTCTTGGTACTAAACCAAAGAAATGGATTTTACCCATTCAGCAAAACTAAGTAATACAAGCTATTTTCTGAATGGATACTGTACAGCAGATTCCTTGCATTCTGTTTATCTGCTGATGCCAATAAAGTTTTACAGCTCATGTTTTATTGGGTTATCCTTTTGTCAGAGTGGCGCCAAGGCAGAATGGCCAGAATTATTCTACAGGATGAGGATGTGACAACCAAAATAGACAACGACTGGAAACGCCTTAACACTCTGGCTCATTATCAGGTAAGTGAACTTTCTCTGCCATTGGTAAAAAGTATTTTTGATTTTGTCCAAACTATCCAAGTGATATTTATTTAGAAGAGGTATTATTACTGAAACAAGCTGCAGTTCTGTTAAAGACCCAGATTGGTTGTACATTGGTTTAACAATGCACTTTTGTTATATAACTGACTGTTTATTTTCATTGTTAGGCTTAGTGTGTGTGTGTGTGTGTGTGTGTGTGTGTGTGTGTTATACAACACATTATATGATCCATATATCTAAGTTTGGGATTTGTGTCCTTGTTTAGGTTATCGATGGATCTTCCGTGGCTTTGGTCCCCAAACAGAACTCTGCTTATAACATCTCAAATTCCTCAACGTTTACAAAGTCTCTGAGCAGATATGGTAAGTGTATGTGTCGGGCTGGATGCAAGTTTGTGCTCTCTGAACAATTCGTATTTTCTGTGATAAAATTTGCAAGGTAAGAAGCTGAGTAAGTGAATTATTAGCAGGAATGTGGCTATTTTGCTAGTTCTGGGGAGTTAAAAGGGAATCCTAATTGTATTGGATACATCTATTTTGTATAGAAGACAAAAGATTCCAAAAGCAATACGGGTTAACTAAAGAGACTTAAACACTTAAGACTCCTTTCAGTTGATTGAAGTTTCACTGATTATGAGCAAGTCAATGAGTTTTAGTAAATGGCCTTTTTTATTTGACACAGCTATCAGTGATACAATGCCAGAAACATACAGAGTGCCTTCTGCTTGGTGGATAGAAAACCAAATATTAATTTGCAACATTTTATATTAGCATAACCATCCAGAATAAAGTGTCTTTGTAAATCCCTTGCTTGCCCACCTAATACTCCCTTACCTCCATCACAGCAACCAATAAAATACCCCATGTCACCTATCCTTAGGACTGTCCATGTACTCTAAATGGGTATGAAGTGACAGTGTCTCTTAAATGGGTTACAAAAACATTTTCCCCCCCAAACGTTTTTATCCTTGTAGCCCAGACCATAATGAAAAAAAAATCTACATTATATACACAGAATTGCTACCCCTTCCTAATATACAACACAAACAAATGTCAGTATGTTGGAAATACGCACGGTTCCTCTGTTTTCAAAATCCAATTTTTCAGTATGTTCCGATTTGATCTGTCTCAGTAGTTTAATCCACCCAGCAGCACGGCACTTTCTGATTGGCTGCGGGCCGGCTGCCTTGCAGAATCCCACGCCTGTCGGGGTTCCTAAAGCTACTTTTGTCAGCCTCATAATAAAAAAAGAAAAGAAAATGCCGGCGGTTTTTGTTTTCTGCCGTGGACTGTAGGATGCCAGTGTCTGATCTCTGTTTATTTTATAATAAAGGACTTGTCTGGAGGTCAGGCAAACGCCGTCCTTCTAGTCACTAATTAAAGCTGCAGAAGCGATCTCAAATCAAAGGGAGTTGATAGTGATGCTAAAATTAATTATCGCACATAACTAGCTTTGAAATGTCAGAGCTGGAACGAGTGGCTGCCTTCAGCTTCTCAATTTGCATTGTAGGTGTCGTTTAGGAGAAGGGGGAGGGGGGAGGGTCGGCATAGAAATGAAACATTATTCTGCAAAGCTTTTGGGAACTGTTCATTAAACGCAGAGAACGCTTTGCTAGAAGAGCCTTTGAAGACTGGATTCTGATGAGGAAGCTGGAACCAACCATTTATGGGATGTTTAACTGATTCCTCTCCAGGGTCTTGCTGCATTTTGTTTTTCTCAAGCGCTGTGATTGGGTGCATCATGTACACGGAGCCAATGTTTGTGATGGGCTGTGCAGTCTGTTCACAGGTAGTTGGTGAAATCACCAATAGGGTGGGTTTGTTAGGCCTTGGGTGCAAGAAGTGATAAAGAGATGAGAGGGCAGGGGACCTTGCTGTAGATGCACTGCACTGATGGTTGAATGGCATTTTCTGGGCAATTTCTTCCAAAAATGCATAAGCACTGCAGTCTTCCATAGAAGCCTGTGTGACTGGGTGAGGAGGCAAGTACAGGGCATAGCCACCCAACAACAGGCAGTCCTCCAACAAGGATCTTCAGTGCAGGATCATCAAGGCTTATTGTAATAAAAGCTGCAACTTTCAAAATATTAAAAATGTTTAATTAACATGTTTAACCTTATATGAGAATTTAGTATAATTGTGTTTGCACCTTATTTAGTTGTGCCAACTTACATATTTAATTCAGTTGGTAATGCTCGAAGACCTCATCAACCTGGTGTCACGATATGAACCTTTTTCTGTTGACAATCCAAATTGGGAGGTCATGTTCTGTTTTTTTGCTGAGCAAATCAAATTTATCAGTATGCTAGATGTTCATGATATCAAATGAGCCATTTTCTCTGCCCATACTGTATCATATCAGTTTACAAGAAGCTACTGATATCGAAGTACTTTTTTTTTGCTGTCAATGGCTTTGTTTCCCTCAGGAATTTACAAGCAGCATCTTGAATTAGTCTTCAAAATGGCTGTCCCCCCCCCCCCAATATGTGCACCACACAATATTTCATAGTACATTTTTTTCCTTTCATTTTTTCCATGTCACAGTCTATCTCCATCCTGAACCGTGTTTCAGCGGTGACAGAACTCAGATGAAAAACCATTTTCTCACAGATGGGGTCACGGACTGTAAGCTAAATAGATAATAACAGCTAAAATGTGGGATAGATGGAATGGAAAATGAAGACTAGATGTTGCAGACAGATGATTATTCAGATATTTGTGAGATGGTGGAATGTGATGGAGATGGCGAGGACTGTGATTATTGTAATGTGTTGGCAGCAGTGAAGCAGTTCATGACACCACATGAAGCCTAATTAGGACATGGAGTGATGTCTCCACTGCTATGGTGGAGTGGGGACTGAAAGGCCTTATCTAAGAGTTCCTAATGCTCACTCTGTGATCTCTTTCCTGCAGAGAGCATGCTAAGGACTGCATCCAGCCCGGACAGCCTGCGCTCAAGAACCCCTATGATCACCCCAGACCTGGAGAGTGGAACAAAGCTCTGGCACCTAGTCAAGAACCACGATCACCTAGACCAACGTGAGGGTGACAGAGGCAGCAAGATGGTGTCTGAAATCTATCTCACTCGCCTTCTGGCAACAAAGGTAAGAAGGGAATTTTGGCAAACCACATTCTGTCCCATATTTTTAGAATGAACACAGTAATTACAATTACCAATCTATCAAAGCATTATGAAGTACGGTCATCAGTACTCTACTAGGAACCGGGGCCATCAATGAAAAACAGGGAATTCTGCTATAAGTTGGGCCAACTGTCGAGATGCAATAAAGTTTGGTAGGAACCAGAACAATACTCGAAGCACAATAGACTTTGATAGGAACTAGATTATCAATAAGGCACAATGAACTTTGGTAGGAACTTAGGGCCATTGTGGAGGCTCAGCAGATTGTAGTAGGAATTAGGCCCATCAGCAAGGCACAAAAGACTTTGGTTAAAGCCCTAGCTATTATGAAAAGTGTACTGGACATCAATAAAAACTAGGCCTGTGGGCAGCATGTCACCTCTGACAGAAATCCAAAAAGATTGGACTGACCTGGGAGGCACACACACATTGCTCAAGGAACCCCAAACAACCTCTGTAGAGACTAGTTGAGAAACACTGATCTGTAGTAAGGGACACCATTTGGGTTTAGGCTTATCACTAAGGTGCAAGAAACTTGGCTAGGACCTAGGGCCATGATAGGGTTGAGTAGAAGTAGGATCTAGGCCTATCCCTCTCTGAATTATGACCATAGCCAAGGCTCAATGCCTTATGACTAATGTGGATGTGTATTTTTACGTTAAAGCCCCAATTCCTAATAATTTGCTCCAGCAGAAAAAAAAAAATCTAATTTTTGCATTCTTCATGTTGACAAAGCAGAAGCAGGACCCCTATGTCCTCCTGCTAATGCACAGCCTATTTCCCACGGTTCTCCACCGATGGCAGTGATTGGCATTATAATTTAGCCACTTTCCTGGATCAGCAGAAAGGAAGTCAGTAGAGAGGGAGTTACAGGCTTTACAGCAGCAATCGATGGGTTATGACACAAATTAACTGCTATTGTTTTGTAATGGTCGTATAAAAAGGAATTCATAAGAGGTTCTTTCAGTAAACCCCCAGCCATTGTTAAGACATTATGAAAACCCACATTAATTGCACTTGCTGTAAATATCGTTGCGTGTTATTTATATCCGCTCATCTCTATACATTTCGGGCCTCGGTTAGTGGGATATATATTTATTTAACAGGGAGCTGTATTTATGGCTTGCTTATGGATATTAATGGCTATAGGAAAGATTAATTCTTCCTTTAATGAGCTTTTCTGCGGACTCTGAACCTTCAGCAAATCTTCCTCGCTACATAACGTCTCTACGAGTGTAATAACTTGTAAGTCTACGGGGAATCTTCTCGCGCAACAACAAAATTAATTGCAAACGCGGGAGGAAATATTTAGGCGTATTCTGAAAAATTCCCGTTGTATTTGTAGTGCTCCCACAGGAAATACATGCTTTTATTCCCTTGTCGTGGATTCTGGTGCATTTTATCACTATGAGAAAAGATAATATAAAAAGCCTTATTGCTGCCATTTCAACTTACAGATGGAAAAGGCATCCTGGGGATGTTACCGTTATTGGGGCAAGTGTGCATTTGTAACATGGGTTTCAAATATTTCTGGTTGCACCTCAGAGAATTCTACTATGCGGTTGGGTAGGGAGTTAGGGAGTATGGCATGACTTTTTTCTTTTATAAATAGGTCTTAATGGATTTTGATCGGGGGGTGCTAAGCTTTGCAAGCTGAAATACTACTTTCCTTGACAAAACATGCATGATCGGGACAGCTGTAAAGAGGTAGAGGTTGCTGGAAATGGGAGTTAAATTATTGAAATTTTAAACCATATACAGTGTTCTCCCCAGTCCATTTTAGCCGGGCACACCACCCGGCAATTTTCAGTAATCACCTGACTGTTTTTGAGGTGTTTACTGAAAAGCTTGGGCACAATACAGGGGCCTTGACCTACCTATAGCTTCTTCCCACCCAACCTAATTTTTCTGGGAAGAATACTGATATACACACAAAAAGTGAATTCTCACTGCACCACATTCACCCACATAGTCTTCTCCCCCTGGCTCAGGTAAGGTTTTGCTTCTGCATTTGCACATTGAAGGGCTGTCTTTTTCTTTATATGTAGATGAAGGAGTAATAGCTCAAAGTCTTCCAGTGTGTTGGAAGACTCCTCTCCTTCTGTGTCACTGTCTGTATTAGTCTGTCATTTGTAACCCCTATTTAATGTAAAGCACTGCACAATATGTTGGCGCTATATAATTCCTGTGAGCGATAACAAGCACTGCTGCCACAGGTTCATTATCGTTTTACTGGTTTAGTGGCAGAAATCCTTTGCACTTAGAATGCAATTAAGGGGATGAATGTTTTTTGTTTAATTCGTGAAAAAATCATGTGCCTATGAAGTGTGATAGTGAGGAAGATAATAGTTAGATAATAGATAATAGGGATAATAGTTATCACTATCCTGGGAGCAGTGGAGGAACCCTGGATTATTAAGTTTTGGGGTATGTACAGTACTAGATCGTTTTTGAAAGGGATAGATGACTATTTTGTCCTACAAAACTGATCATGGGATGGCCCTAGTGAGGGAAGAAAGTGACGCTACTCTGATAAGGTTTAGAAAATTTGATTTGTGTTCAGAAAAAGCCAGTGTGGCATCAATGGCCAGCAAAGTAAGAGGAATTCTTCCCACTGACCACCACACTAATATACTGTGAGCTGTAATTATAGTAATTAAAGAAGCGGTTCCCTGAAGTCATAAAAGTTTTTTTAAGGGTTCCCCCATGTTAGTCTAGTTCAGTGTTTCTTGACCTATTACACATCAAACAACAATGGTTACCCTAGATGTACCTCGTTGGATTCTAATCATTCTTGTTTCTTGTCTCCAGGGCACCCTCCAGAAGTTTGTAGATGACCTTTTTGAAACCATATTTAGCACGGCACACCGCGGCAGCGCACTACCTCTCGCCATTAAATATATGTTCGACTTTCTGGATGAGCAGGCCGATAAGCACCAAATCACAGATTATGATGTGCGGCACACATGGAAAAGCAACTGGTAAGTGACCTTAACTTAAAAGTTTTCCTCTTGGCTCTCCTTTCCCTGTGACTTTCATCCTCATTAATAGCTCCAGGCTCTGGAAGGTCAGTGGGACATTTCTGTAGTGTGGAGGTTTTCTCCTTCCCAGTTCTGTCTCTTCCTTTACCCCCTTTAACCTTTACTTGGTGATACAACTGGGACACCCCCCTCCCTTCGTTACTGATGCGCCGATTGAATTTTGCCGGCACTCCCTCTGTTTCCAGCCAGCGGGATATCCCTATGTATGACATTTGTAATATGGCAGATAAATTGCTTTTCTATGGTTCGGCGGCTGCCAGCAATTAGCAGTGGTGGCTGGGGAAATGCATATATACTTATCTTAACCCATCAGTAGATGCAAGAGCGGTGAATGGGAAACTACCAATGACATCCAGAATAGCAAAGTGAAAATGTGAGAGCTAGAAGCCAGGTTTCAAGAGGACATCTTGATCTCATCAGTGAAGTGATACAATGCACATTACTATATAAATCAATCTACTCATTCCTTGTAATTCGGGGGAAAAAATGAAAGTTTTGAACTTAAACGGATATGACCTTGGGCTGGCTATAGATGGAAAGAGGTCTCTTGTGAATAAAGAAGGGAAATATTTTATATTGAAAAGCAAAGAATAATGACCTGCTCACAGAGAAATGTTCCAGTTAGTGGGAAAATCTCCGATATTTGTAATGAGTACCATAGACAGAGATTCTTCTAATAAGCCTTAAAATATACCTTTGCTTTTTCCATGCAGAACTAAGCAATGGGATAAATTTAATGACCCCCTCCCTCCCTGTGTTATTATATTCCTTTCAAATTCACTCACATGGACAGCCCTGGCTCCAAGTTGTTTTAAACATATGCTTACACAGATCTACAGATTTTGGGCATGGCCTGGGAGGTTGCAGTTTCAGCCAGAGCCTACAAACTCTAAAGAACAATGTGCTGCCATTTTGACTTAATCCATTATTGGATGGGGTTAGTAGATCCTTACTATGGTTTTTCATTTCAGTTTACCCCTGAGGTTCTGGGTGAATGTCATCAAAAACCCTCAGTTTGTGTTTGACATCCACAAGAACAGCATCACAGACGCCTGCCTGTCGGTGGTGGCTCAGACTTTTATGGACTCTTGTTCTACGTCAGAGCACAAGTTGGGCAAAGATTCCCCCAGTAACAAGCTGCTTTACGCCAAGGACATACCCAACTACAAGAGCTGGGTGGAGAGGTAAGAAGTTTGAGTAATTATCATTAAAATATATATCACACCTTCCAAACATGCCATGACTTGTCATTGTGACTGCCTGTTTCAGGTATTACTCCGACATAGCCAAAATGCCAGTAATAAGCGACCAGGATATGAGTGCGTACCTGGCCGAGCAATCACGGCTGCACCTGAGCCAGTTCAACAGCATGAGTGCCCTACATGAAATCTACTCCTACATCACAAAGTACAGAGACGAGGTGAGTGCAAACTGTGGGATCTGTGAAAACTAACAATGACTTATCTGTTTTTAATGACCAAGTGCCTGAGCAATTGGAGGTTCTCCATGTGCCTGGTGGCATCACCAAGCTGGAATATCTAGTAAGGAGATCTATGTAATCTATTGGAGAAGCCAGTGAACAAAGTTAACCTTCAACTACCTATATCTCTATTTATTATATTGCCTAAAAGCTTGTCCCAGCTCTTGTTGAACTGTACACAGTGTTTCTTTTACCCCACCGCCCTGAGGCGTCTCGAATTTGCCGATGAACTTTCATATTTAACAGTATCAACACAGACATAATTCATGCTATTAAGGTGATGATAATTGTATTGGTAATTTATGAGTCAGTAATAGGTGTTTTGACAGTCACCAAATGTCAAAAGGGGCAGCAATTAGGAGTAAGCAAGGACATGATTATGTGGGGATGGGTTGCTGATTGCTGCTGTCAGCTCAATACGGTGTGAACATACCGGGAGGGGGGGACGTTTAGAAACAACAAATTGTACAGCTGAAACTTTCTTCAAGTCAAAAGCACATTAAAGGGACACAGTTTGGAAACCTCCTTTTGTGCAGACATCCAACTCCCCAGATTTCTGCTGGGTGCCATCATGGCTGAGATATTGAGGTATACAACATTTATTTAGTATTTTTCCACCAATGATTGCAAAGCTAAACCCCTTCTTCTCCCCACCCCAATTCATATTTTCCCATAAGCATGTAAAATGTGTTTTCTCCCCATGGTCCAAGTAGAGGTATGCATTTTGTAAGATCATTGGTAATTTTAGGTTAAATGACCACTATTTCTAATTTGACTTTTCAATTGCAGATCTTAACCGCGCTGGAAAAAGACGAACAAGCGAGGAGGCAGCGGCTACGAAGTAAATTGGAACAAGTTATCGACACAATGTCGCAGAACAGTTGAAATCCACGAGGGCTGCGCTTCAGGGTCGTAGTGGTAAAGGAGTGAGATGGTGGCATTGCTAAAACTTGACCACACTCCCAACGCATGTGGCCTTTGACAAACCGACAGACTGCAGAACTGTTCTGGAACTATCTTGAAAATCATGAACAAAAAAAAAATTTAAAAAAAGCTTACATGTACATAAAATTAATTTAGAGAACATTTCAAATAATGACATAGAATCCTTTATAAACACTTTTACGGACTCCTAAAAGTTCAGTACAAATTAAGATATAGATTTAAGACCATTTTAAGCTGCCTGTATCAAGGGGAAGATGGTGCTTGTGGCGGTTGAAATGTATCAAGACGGAAGGACTGGACTTTGTACGACCTTCAAGAAGGCAGAAGAAACTCTCGCCCACCTCCTCCCTCCCCCCTTCCTGCCCTGCATAGACAGGTAGCAGATCCGCCCTCAAAAAGAAAACCTCTCTCTCTCTTTGGCTTTTTGCCACCTAGTGTTAACCTGCTATATTTGCACAATTTATTGAAATTTTGGGGTTTTTAAAGAAATAAAAAAATAAAGAAAAAAGCAATCGAGGAGAGAATAAAATCTTTTGAAGGGAAGTTAGTTCTGGAAGACGGAAGAGGAACTTCAAGTGCTGCCCACGGATTTCCCTGTGAGTACGACAAATTATTCCAGAACCTTTCATATTTTTCTAGACTATATTATGTGCCATGTTTCATTTCAATGTTGTTTTAGTGAATAAAAATGCAAAAACAAATTATGAATTTATGGAGTATCAAGCTTTGCAAGATGTGGGAATGAACATGATCACATCAACGTTGGCTTTTGATAGAGGTGCGGGAGGGGGGGGTCCTGCGCACTGAGATGGAGAAAGTATAAAATGCATTTCAAGTTTCTTACTGAAAACCCCCTGTATGTTATTTTGGAATGAATTGTGAGTTTTATTTTACAATTATTGTTGGATATGTTTCAGACTTAAAAAAAGAAAAGAAAAAAAAAAAAAGAATATATATTAAGGCTATTGGAAGCACATTCAGAATCGCGGCACCTGTTAAGCGAATGTACATAATACAGATTGGCTAGCGAAGTGAATCCCAGAATGCTTTGCTGCAGTAGATAACCATGTGGGCATTAATATATAAAATCTGTGGCCTGAAATGAATGGTACAGGGTACCGAAGTGTCATTTGGTTTTGTTACTCTCCTGATAATTTATTAAGCACTGCGGATCTTGTACTGTTGCATACAGTTGGTTGTAGTTAACATTTAGAACGCCCCTTGAAAACTTTTCGTTGAATGTAATATTGACAGGACGAGGTTTAATACCAGAGCTGCTTTGAGCATTCCAACTATATTTCTTTTTTTGTTACTGTTATGTTACTGTTTTTTGGCTCATTCATACAGGCTACAAAATTTGTCTGATCACTGAGAGGAGTCAGCAAACTACTGCCAATCAATATAGACTGTTAATTGCCACTTAGTCAACAAATGTTGAAAGGAAGGTCTATTT
>NC_092865.1:49826740-49831095 GCF_032062135.1 Pyxicephalus adspersus | reverse complement strand
TACATTGCAACACATATAGCAATTCAGCTAAAGGATTGCAGGTCAGTTTCCACAAATGTATCACATCACTGCACAGTTTTAGAGACAGAATAATTCCCTAATCAACAGCGTGGGCTAGCAAATGACTACACCACCTCCCTTGATAAAAGGGGCCTGCATGTTTCCCAAATGTCACACAAAGGATACTAAACCACCAAATATTTAAAAATTATTGATGTGCTAGAACTTCCATGCATTGGTTATACCAGTTGGCATAACAGTCTTGCAGTGTTTGTACTGACTTCTCCACTGATTTATGGCTTTTAAGTCCAACTCCAGCTGTGGACAGAACAGGGAAGGGTCAACTTGTTGGGTTTTTTTTGTTGTCCTTGTACCCATTGAGTATGTTGCACTCTTCCTGTTGCAACAACCAAGAGAATGCCTATTTCTCCAGGGGCCACAACAAGAACATTTATTCAGTGGGGGTAGAAGGACTAGACATCAGTTACTGATGTGTCCTCATGTCCTAATAACTTGCATTGCCTTTCTCCCGGACAGAAACAGAAATAAGACAAAATGAGCCCCAGTAGGGTCATGGCCATCAATAAAAACCCAAAAGAGGTTTTTATTCTTCCATGATCTATGTAAAACTGAAAAATGTTTTTCTGGAGTTTTTTTTTTTATGGTAAAGAGGCTTTACCATTGCTTAGCCCTCAGTGCTCTTCGGACCATTTATGTTGCTCTTCAGCTCCAGTCATTCTCTATCTAGCATACCTGTCCACTTAACCCTCTCCATTGCTGCAGCCAATAGGAGCGCAGTAGCTGAATTTAAGCTGGCAAAAAAAAAAAAAAAAACTCTCATTGTGACTCAAAGCCCCGCTGAGCCATCCCCTGTAAATATCTTACTATTTTAATGTTGCTCAGATTTAGTACTTGTAAATAAAATCCTCGCATCACAAAAGAGATTAAACATTTTTGCTAAATAAAAACCATCTGGTGTCTATTTTTCTGTGTGTGCCTGTGTGTATTAAAAGTGTGAGTGCTGCCCACATTAGCAAAATCAAGAGTGTATGCAAATAGAGTAGAGTATATTTACCTGGTGGGGAAATTGATCACCATTTATAGGGTTAGTATTCTCCTTTAAGAAGGCAAAGGGGTCTAGTTATGAAAGCAGTGAATATGACATTAACCAATCTCTGGTGGAGATTTAAACCAATGCCATTGAAATCACATGGTCCTAGAGGATCCTCCACCGGGGAATGTTGGGTGAAGAACATAAACCTTTAAAGTGGACCTTTTTTGGGATGGTCCTCTTCATTGAATTATTTGTACACAAAAGGGTCTATTTATCAAACAGTGAAATGAACATTCACTAAAACATTCTCTGGTGAAGAATCTTCCAGGTCCATGTGTTTCAATGCAGTGTCTCATGGCTTGGATGACAGCACTGGCCAAAACTTGGAGCTCAAATTCCTTTAGTGCAAGATCCTATTTCAGAAGGTGCATACTTGCAAGATGTTGAGCTCCAAGCTTCGGGTAGACACCACAGTAATGTCCCCTAGGACTGTCCAAGTGATTTTTTGGAGCAACTACTTTCTGTAGACTTGACTTGACTCTTCTCCCATTGAGTTGAATTGGGTTTGACTTGACATCAGGATGGTTGATCTAGAGGAATGTTTACAGATTTTGAAGGATGTCCGCATTCACATGCAGAAATGAGTATGGACAAATCTACACTTTGCCTGGGGGGCACGTTATTAAATAAAAAGTTACAGTTCCTAGCCGATTATACAAAATACTACTTTCCCCACTTGTGATATATTATCATGGTGCACACTTCAAAAATAAAAAACTATTATACAATAAAAACTCTTGCTTGGAAGAAAATCTTCAATCCAAAATCCACAGTGTTATTCTGTGCTGGCTGTCAGGTACACGCCCCCTAGGAGTGCATTATCACACATGGCTTGGCATAAATTACAACTGCATTGAAGGGGGCTTCTGTAAATTTTATTAAAGCATCATTTGAGGTGGGAGTAAGGACCTATAATGTCAATGGATCGGCCAGATGACCCTTGGGGAAAAAGGGGGGTTCCACTTTAACTAAATTTGACTACCACCATTAGAACAGACAGTTCTGCCATCAAAAGACAGACCAGGTACCCTGTAATATGCCAAATATATTTTGCTCAAGCTTCCTCCCTCCTAGCAGGACTTGGGGCATAGAACCATAAGATTTTTTTAGCGCTTTGAAACCAATTGGTGAACTACCAATGTCATCCAACAGACACTGCGACTGTGCTCATTTCAAAAAGTTCAACCAGACGGTCGTCTAATTTCTGTGTTCACAGCAGCCAGACCCTAGAAAAAAACCTATACAGTCACCAAGAGCGAAATTCCTTCATCCGTTTCACTTTTTTACTTCCTGTATCACAAATGATATCCTACGTCTCAAGGCAACCCATGAATCCCTTTTTGTAGCTGTGCAGAGCTTTGGTATACATCAGGTTTTCAGTATGTGAGACAGCAGAGAGCTTACATGGGGTGTGTTTGAGAATTCCTATCCTGAATTTGCAAGCTGGGGTTCCCAGGTAACTAGCATGGAGTAAGATGCATGGGTGCAACACAGCAGTACCTGGAGTTCACCATTAAAACACATTAACTTCCTTTTATATATCTGCTTGTTGTTTAAAGCAAAACAATCAATAGCAAATAAGACAAACTGACTTGTTCAGACTGCGTTTGCATTGGTAAATGTGGCTCCATTACGGCATATTTTTGTAATGGATTGCTATTAAAGCATATATATTATCCATTAGGTTTATCAATACACACAAACAGCTCCCTGCCAGCCTCCTTATCTCCTGGCTTTGCTTCTTTATTTATTTATTTCTGCTTCATGATGATTTTCCGTTAGAGCAGATTACAGCGAGACTGACTGATCGTTGGGAAAGATACAATCGTGAGCCTCCCGCAATGCATCTTCCTCAGCCGTGCACGCCTTTCCCATGGGGGACCGAATTTGAAGGCCTGTGCCAAGGAGATATACATCACGAGCCATCAATACAGCAATCAGTGGAGGATCTGAAGACTTTGTCGAGTAGCGCTGATGGGAAAATTTTCAGGACTATGTGGAGATATTGAGCATTTTTTGTACATAGGGCCACAACTCCAGTACAGAAGGGAATTCAACCATCCCTAATCACATAGAGTTGCAGGGGTCAAAGGATCACCAGAAATACTGTGCTCAAACCAATTCATAAATGTAGCATTCAAATGCCATGACCGGCTTTTTTTCAGTGATCAAATGCCATCCTGTTAGAATCTAGATCACCATTTATCAACAAGGGTTACTCCAGAGGTTGCTAGGGGTTCCTTGAAAAATTAGCAATTTGTGACTCTCAGGTCAGTATAAACACCACCAATCAGTGATCTGTGGATATAGTGGGTTTAGAAGGGGGACCTGAAAATTATTTCAAGGTAAAAGGTCAAGAAACACTGGTCTAGAGCTACCAGTGCACATACCCAAAGTTATCTCTCTTTGCACATATCCAGAATTTAGTTACAAGCCAATTTCATTGCAGAGCACCGGAATAAAGTCGACTAATAAAAAGGGTCCTTTGGTCTTGGCAAGAACATGTATGCCATAGTGACCCAAAAGGCCATACAACACATAATTAATATAACTTACAGTCACTTAGTGGCTCATCCACCTCCAATTGGTGGTGATGGGTCATTGATACAATGCACATTCAAGGTAACGAAAAAGAAAGCCCAATAGGCCTCTTAGTTCATTTTGGTGGAGTGAGAAAATGATTTAAGTGCACCTAAACAGAAGAAATATCAATATTCAATATCCAAGGCATGGAGGCTTTTATTTTTCTGTATCCAAAAAAGTCCCCTCACTTCCAATTTTTTTAGAGGCATTGATAGAAATCTGTTCTGGTTGCACATGGTAAGAAAAGACATAGCAGGTATTGCCAGCCATTATAAAGGCTAGAATACAGGTTCTCCGTTTTTCAATTTCTTTTTCTTTTGATTGGTGTCTCCCTTTAGACCGGAGTCATAGGGACGGGGTGGCTGCCCTTGCTCTGGGACATGCACACATATAGTACCTGTTATAGAGGAACAGATGTGGTTTCACCCTCAGGCTGCCTCTGACAGTCTCCTCCAATATCGAAAACGTTGGAGAGCGCAGGACTAATTAGCCAGTCGAGGTAACAAGCATGAAAGACACCGTTTGACAAGCCAAGGTTATTAACCCTTTGGCCGCCACATCCCTACAGCTGTTCAGTCACCTTGACACCGACTCAACGAGTAGGAGCTAATGGCATTCCGGTCTGTAATTTTTGCCTCCTCTGGATCTGCGTAGGGGC